>NW_004798613.1:18694-20149 GCF_000002075.1 Aplysia californica | reverse complement strand
GCATTTTTATAGCGCATATCCATGCTCTAGAGCGTGCTCTGTGCGCTTTACAACTATTATTACCCCAGCAGACTTTCTGAGAACACTCAGAAACATTCTCGGCTTCCGCGGAAGCATACAGTGCAAGCTGCGGATTTCACGCGCTCAAACACTATCAAACTGACAAGATCGTTCACTGTCGGTAGCCGGGTATCCATTTCCACTTTGGTGAAGTGAGGAAAATGTATGCAAAGTGCCTTTCCTAAGGACACAACGTCGGGCCCCTTACGGTTGCGATTCCGAGAGCCTAATCACTAGTCTTCAACCCTGTCTTCTGTGATCAGGACCTAACCCTTCTAGAAGTGATACGAAGTCCAAGTATAAGAACCGAGATCATCCCCTCACGGGAATTGAACTCAAGTCTTCTGCTTGTCACGGCAAAGCGCCAAACCGCTGCACCACAGACTCCGGTAAAAACCAGAGGAAACATTATCCTGGCAAACCAAGCCAAAGCAAACACTCCAGCGTTTATTCTTACCCAGGTCGACATCACCGTTACCACGCAACAGCTTCTTACCAATTGAGTTAATGGAGCGGCCGCTCAAGAATTAAACATAACCTGGGTGAATAGATGTCCGCCCAGTATACCCCTGACAGTTCCCCCTTTGTAGCATCCCTGTCTTGATTTACTCGGCTCAGTTGTCTTTGCGCCACATTTCCGAATCACTTTCACGGGGACAGAAATGAAAGACAATTTGTTCCTTTCATTTGTCTCGACAGCTGTAATAAGTGCTGCTGCCTTCATTGTACCGTTCAAAGTCTGGGGAGGGTTGGAGGAGAGAGAGAGACTCAATGAAAATCAGCAATAGCTCTCGTGATTTATTTATTTTTCCCTTAAGTGGATTGGTCGTTTTTTTATGGCTTGAAATCCGTCCCGTAGGTTGGCTGCTTTGCCTCAAAGAGAATGTAAATCATTTAACGAAGACTCCAATTGAGGTCTGCGGACCGAAAAGACGCCTCTCCCCAAGGCAATAGGATCGCTTAGAAGTAAGTAAATCTTGTTCAATTTTACAGCGTCGTTCAACGCCATGGCTTTATCCATTATTCCTCAGCTTACAATCGACATCCAATAAAACAGAGTCGCTCGCATTAAATAGGGCAGCGAGCTTAAACAATATTGCTCAGCGAGATGAAATTGAAGTCACGACAACAAATCTAGCTCGCATTTAATCAGGACATCAAACGCGACAGGTTTAATGACATTAAAGAAACAAGAGAGCGGAGAGCAGAATTTTGCTGGGGGAAACAAGGGCGGATAATGAAGGCAAACAAGGCGGGCAAGGCAGGATGTGGAGACAACCCGCTCTAGCTGAAGAGTTCTGTCCCCTTCCCTCACGGGAGTCTCCTCTGAGTTGGCTCAAGAGAAAGGTGTGAGTGTGAGTGCGTGTGAGGGATGGATGGGGTGGAAGGGGAAGC
>NW_004798613.1:15008-17157 GCF_000002075.1 Aplysia californica | reverse complement strand
TACCTGTCCTACAGCCAGATAACAAGGAAAAAACCGGGAAAGGTGAGGGGGTGGGGAGACGAGTAAGCACCAATGAAAAAAAGTAGTTACAGAGAGAGAGAGGATGAAACAGTAAATGAGAGGGAGGAAGGATGCGAGAGTGCCACTGCTTCATTGCATGAAAAAGTAAAAAGGATAGGGGATGGGGGGCAAGAGGGAGAGAATGAGGCATTCACTATTACTGTCTGTTTGATAGCATCGGCGGCGCTAAGGTGGTGGGTCCATTACGGAGATTAATCGTACCTGGGTGTTCGCGTGACGCCAAGGTGCGCGCTCGTCAATAATGCATGTATTCGTTAAAGAAAGAGCACCGCGAGGTCGTGAGAGCCATGTTCTGTCTGTTCTTTCCACCTGGACCCCCCGTCCCGCCCCCCTCTCAGCCCAGGCCTCTCACTCTGTTGGGACAGGGACCAGAGGAACCGAAGAGCTTTTCACGGACAGAAAATTCTCTGGGAATTTTTCAGGCAAGCGAGAAAATTGGAAGTGAAAATTATGAAGATGGAAATGAAAGTGATGCCGCTGGCCGGATAGGTGGTTCGCTGCAGGAATAAGGAGGAGGAGAAGGAAAGAGGGAAGGTGGGTGGGTGGGGTGGGGGGCATAAGGAGAAGGAGGAGGAAGAGGAAAGGGTTGAGGAGGATGGGTGGGGGAGGGGAGGAGGCTGTGGTAGAATCAGGTGATTAATAGATGCTGGCGTGGGCATTGAACCCGTCTATTCAACTACATAAGGCCCGGACACGGAGACGACTCCACTTTCCATTGTCTTCGCTCTGATCTCGTCTGGAGATTGGAGTGGCGTGCGACAAAGCTGGCCCGAGCAGGGAGAGAAACCTCCTTGACACATCCAGCAACCAGATCCCGAGTGTCCTTCACGCAACTCATTTTTTCCTGCTCGGAATCCATAAAGTATGTTCAGCCATCTGTAGACTGTAGCTCTGTCTCACTGCACGCCCCGGGCCAGTGAGAGAGGGGAAACAACAACTTCAAAGGAAGGGTAACTGTGAGCTGGGAATAGGGGAAGAAACAGCAACAAAAACAACAACAACAACAACAAACAAAAAAGCCCTAAAAACATACAAAAGGACAAAGGCGACAAAAATGAACCCGTTTCAGGTCTTCACGAGATATGAGCTCGCTTCATTGATTCCGCATAAACGTAATTCCTCCCTCACCCTTAAAACGAAAAATAAAAGGGTTTTTATACAAAAACACCGAAGAAGAAGAAGAAGAAGACAGTGTGTGCAGTCAAGAGATGAGAACTAAATCAACCGTGAGTGCGGACCAAGACACCACAGTGCTCTCAGGTCTGACGGGTTTAATTGGTGTTCTTTATTCTTGCGTCACGCGACAAAGCGCTTAATCAAGCAGAAATTCAGAAACGGATAGGATGCTCTGTCTTAAGAGGCCACAGGTATATGAGACGCCCGTGTGAGCGAAACACAAACGGTTATCTGCCATACTAACCCTCACAAAAGTTAGCTGATCCGGGTTCTGACGTCTTAAAACTCGGAATCTAATCAAGCAAACACACGAAACAAGGTAATTATAATTTGTTAAAGGGGAAAGCGATACCAGAAATAAGACCCCTAGCTATAAGCTTCAATAGTTTAATGACGACACAGGTAGTCTTTATAATAGAAAAACACACCAAGTAGAACTTTGTTTCCGACACGCGCGGATACTATAATGCACATCACTGTCTCCAAATCTAAATCAGCCTACTGTAATGAATTTCATTTACAGAATTGTCCCCTTTTCACTGTCAATCAGAGGGTGTGAAGACCAAGTTTAACAGAAGGTTTATCTGCAGCTGAGCGTTTTGAAGATGGAATCTTTTAGCTGTGGGTGTGGCAGGCACTGCGCCCGAGGCATGGCACTAGAGCCCAAGTACTCAAGCTAATCAGAGGGAGGCTGGGCGGAACTGTCGGCTCTTGCGCTGTTCTCCTCTCATTCCTACCCTGAGAACCCTGGGTGCCTGAAGAAAAGGGTAGCTTGTCACGGAACGCTCGTTAAGGTGAGCGTGTGCGTGTGTGGGAGAGAGAAAGTGTGAGTGAGTGTCTGTGTGAATGTGAGTGTGTTTGTGTGTGTGTGTGTGTGTGTGTGTGTGTGAGA
>NW_004798613.1:11703-12742 GCF_000002075.1 Aplysia californica | reverse complement strand
GGAGGAGGAGGAGGAGAAGGAGGAGTAGGAGGAGGAGAAGGAAGAGGGGGAGGAAAAGGAAGAAGAACAGGAGGAGTAGACGGAGAGGGGGGACAAAGGAAAAGAAAGAAAGAAAAAAAAAACCAGAAAGAGATAAATCAAGCAAAAGAAACCAACCATAACATTCATGTTATAACCAAATGCCAGAATTCCCAGGGCCAAAAAAAGGATCGCACTTACTCGGATTTCCCATTCCCCAGGTGAGAGAGGGAACACCGGAGAACAATAAAAGGCCGAGAGGCTGGCTGATACAGAAGCAGGGGCTTTAAGAGCCGTCTGTGTTCGGCGACAAAGCTGGAAGTGGCTTCGCAAGGAGGCACCAAATTTAATTAAATTAAGCAATGAGCCCCGACCCCGCTATGCGTCTGGCAGCAAGCACACGCTTACTGAACCAGTACGGTAACAGGAGTTATACGGTCAGAGGGGGGGCGGGGAGAGGGTGGGGGGTGGCGGTACTTGGAACAAAAGCGAAACGGTCATTGAGGTTGAAGAAGTGTTTGTAGTAACGGAAGGTGTTCGGTTGTAGTAACAGAAGTCATGCGGTGGCCATCATAGCAAAAGGGCGCACAGTCAGTGAACGAGATAGAGCAGAGTTACAGTTATTGCAATGGATACGGTAATCTGGGCAATACGGTAATCGAAGCGTTACCGCTAGTGTGGAGGAGGAAGAAAGAAAAGAAGCAACAAAGAGCGAAGCGACGGAACCTGGATGTTAATAAGATGGTTGAAATTTATTGCAGGTTCTCTAGGGACGGGAGGGAGCGTGTGAGTTATTGAGTTAGAGAGAGAGAGAGAGAGAGAGAGAGAGAGATACGAGTGATGAAGGAACCTGAAAACGGCTGAGATGTCAATGAGGCTGAAAAAATAGCCCCTTCTTTCTTATTAGGGCCAGACGAAATGCAATTAACCGAACAGGTAAAGGGGAAAAGGGAGCGAGTGAGACACACATATATACACACACACACGCATCCGCACACACACACACACACAAGGGAGAGAG
>NW_004798613.1:7962-11374 GCF_000002075.1 Aplysia californica | reverse complement strand
TAGTAGTAGTAGTAGTAGTAGTAGTAGTAGTAGTAGTAGTAGTAGTAGTAGTAATCATTTAAAAGGCGGGCTACTTCGACCCTGCCTAAAAAAGTTGTTCCCGCATCCTATCCGGACAATGTGGATTGCCTTGTTAGTGAGACAACTTTCTGGGCTTTCGGATGATTGTGGTAGGGTGGCCAGTTCCTTTCCACGCCGCCTTTACTTCTCCAACTCGAAGTCAGGTACCCATTACTGCTGGGTGGGCAGGAGGGTTGAAAAAAAATCCGTGTCCGAACCGAGGCTCGAACCCGGACTTTCTGCTTCGGAGACGAGCACACTAACCGCTCCGCCTCTGCACCCTCCCGACCTTTCTTAGCAGCTCCAAATCGGACTGAGGAGGGACACGTCCCAGCAGACAGGCGGACGTAAATGGTCGCTTTTAAGCACAAGGCAGGGGGCTATCACGAAAAATGCTGTTTTAAGAAAATCGAAGGCAAAGTTTTTGCCCCTTGTTCAGTTTCTTAAAAAAAACTAGGAGAGTTCTTTGGTGTAGGTCAAAATTTCTGGAAACCCAAAAAATCAGGGTTAACCCACTTGTCCTTTAAAAGGCGGACATAAATTATTGATGAAAATCTAATCTTTCGGGAATCGAACTCCAGTCTTCTGCGAGCGACGAGGAAACACCTACCGTTACACAGCAGCAGCTGATGCTGGTCTGTTTCTTTCTTTTTTCTTTTTCTTTTTCCGAACCTTGCAGCATTTTCTTTTTACATGTGTCACAAAGTGACGTGTGAGGTGTGGTTTAGGGGACAGAACTCAGAGAAAACTGTATCATTTATCACATGGAATTATTGTTGGAGAGGTTTGTTTTAGCCACTGTTTGAAAAAAAAGAAATAGAAGTAGAAAAACTATCCAAGAGGGGGAATCTCCGAGTTTAACGTCCGTGTCCGATACGACCGAGCCAATTAATGGGTTGATAGCGAGGATACCGGAACTAACAATTTTTGGATGCTTTGGTAGGGAGCCCTGAAAACTCAACAAAACGATCCGGGGTCAAGAACACTCAGTCTGGGATTTTTGTTGTTGTTGCTGTTGTTGTTATTGGCTTTGGTGGTGATGGTGGTGTGGTTGGTGTTGCTATTGTTGTTGCCGAAGTCTATTGTCCTACAAATTAAAATTTTTAAGTAGCCCCCCCAAGAGGCCCAACAATATAATCACGATCAGCCAGGGCAGGCAAATTAAATACTAAGAAAGAACAAAAAAGAATACAAAAGGAAAGAAAGGAACAACAACAACAAACACCTCTCATATACACCCAAACGGACAGAAGAAAACAACCCTTTTTCCAGAAATAAACGCCTGTCCGCTTTCTCTACCACCAGCTTCCCCCAAAGCTGTTCCAATCAAACTCAAGTGCGGCAACATCGGTGGATTCAATAGTAATCCTGCTAAGAGAAATGTATCAAAACGTTGTTATTGCTGATAATTTCGTCCTCCTCGTTCCTCGCGCAATCGCAATCTCCCGTCCCTTGTTTTCCGTACTTTGCTACGAGAAGCCCAACATCAACGCGATAACCATATCCTATCGCTCTGGGCGAAACGTAAAACGGTTTTATTGTTCCTATAAAATCAAGAAAATGCAGAGCAGAAACTCTAGACGTCAGCAAGAACAACGCGTCTGCGGAGTACAGATCTGGAGTACGTTTGGTAGGGTTCGCGTTGGTTCGATTATTATGACAGTGTGTGTCTTATTGGTCAGGCTACCGAAGTCTGTGTCATTTATACCCCCGGGGTTGTATTCTTCCCATTTTAGAATACTTCTAGTACGTTGATCTCTTTGAAACTTTCAGTATTTCTCCAAAAATCATTTTGACAGACTACTATGCAAAGCGTGCGGATCGGATTAACTAGTAGATTTCCTCTTTGGAAGTGGTGGCACAGAGTTCCCCACGTCGTACGGATACGATAGCAAAACACGACGTACGGATAGGGCTAAGCGGTGCCACAGAGTTCCTCACGTCGTATGGATACGGTAGTAAAAACGACGTACGGATGGGGTTAAGTGCTTTGGCGTCGTACGCAGAAGACCTGAGTTCGATTCCCGTGTGGGCAACGTTTTCGTCGAGTATCTTGTTCATTTAGTTTCTTTGTTTGCTGGGGTTTTTTGTTGTTTTATTATTGTTGTTGTTGTTTGTTTGTTTTTTTTGCAAGCTGCGCACATCCATAGGTTGAAATAAAGCTTTTAAATTATGCTCAAAATGTGGCAAATTCATCTTCCCAAGAATTGGTCTTATCGGTCATACTACATATGCGACAATCCATCTTGTTCCTTATTACCTTTATTTCGCTTGTAAACTTGTTATGTTCCTCTCTACAGAGACAGAAATTGCGTTACCTCAGAATTACAATGTGCTAGATCTACCTCTGTAGACCCACCTAGTTTTGAGAAATTTGACGTCAGAATTGTCCTGATTTTTCAAATGCAATTCTTTGAATATTTTTAATAACTACCCCAAATAATCTTACGATTTTGACAGAGCAGATATGTACAACTTTTGGCTTTTTACCTCCTGGTCTCACCATAATTCTGAGGTAGCGATTTGTCATCGTTAGACATTGACGAGAGTTATCTATATGTGTCACCACGCGGTGGAATGAGGCTCTCGTCAATTTTTGGGCAAGTAGAGGCATTGGTAGCATCTTAAAGCTGGTTCATTTATCTTGCTTTCGATGAAAAAAGAAATAACCATTTATCTAGAATACTAGTTGAGATATTTACGAATGAAGGAGGTGAGGGTCACCTGGTTTTATAGTGAGAAAATGACCTCCAAACATTAGTGATTTCCTTAGTTTGAGAACCTGACAACTTACATTTTTTGTGCTCTAATTGACATTTTTCAGTAAAATCCACAAAGAAATGAGTTCTTTAATGGGATTTAAAGGTTTTGAGCCAAAAAACTTAAATTCTATAAAAATTCACAAACCTGCAGAAAAAATGTCAATTTTTTCACTTTGATTATTTTGACGAGGGCCTGATTTCACCATACTGCCTCACATAATATATAGTATTGTTTACTTTAAACAAGTGTATCTCTCAAAGACAGTGATCGAAAATCGCACGGCCTGGAAAAATAATATAAGATAATATATTCCACTAGTTATTCAGAAATCTAACTAAGTATTGAAGTCAACAAGTACCTGCTCAGAAAATTCTATCTGCCATTACCGTTTTCATTTAAACGATTCTGAAAGATCGGATACGCGTCTACCCCACTTTTCAAAATAAAGCAGGAGAAGAAAAAGTAAAAAAAAAATAAAAAAAAATCAGAGAAGATTAATGATAGGAGCAGAGCAATGGGACGATGTCATCGGTATGGAGGAAGAAAGAAAAGAAGCAACAAAGAGCGAAGCGACGGAACCTGGATGTTA
>NW_004798613.1:2874-4830 GCF_000002075.1 Aplysia californica | reverse complement strand
TTGCTAAGCTGAGAGTCAAAGAGTAACCATAAGTTTTGACATTCGCTTTCTTGAAGCCTGTTCGTCCAAAGGGATGGAGAGAAGAAAGGAGGGAAACAACTTTGCAGATAAGTAGAATCAGACTGTGTATTTCACGTTAAGGAGGCTTAAAGTCCATCTCTGATATCAGCCAAATTAGAAAATTCGTGGAAGGTGTCTTTCCCAAAGATACAGCGTCAGACCGAGTTGTTATCGAACCACCAAACCAGCAGCCATTTCCCATTTACTGGTCCTGTAGCCTAACTTCAAGACAAATGACACGAGACAAGTAGACAGAAACAGTCAAGGGAAAGGGAAGAAGTAAGTCCTGCCAGCGGTGCCCTCAACTAGCAGCACACATTTGTGTCTCCTGTTAAAACCATACACTACTCTCTGCAGCTCTCTATGCAGCAACAACGGCATTCTCGATAATAGAAGCAAGGGCTCCTTAATCTCAACATAAACAGAAACGACATAAGCAGCAGAAGCAACAAGAACAAGAACAAGAACAAAAGAAAGAGCAAGAACAGTAACACCAATAACAACAACCACAACAACAATCACAACAACAACAACAACAACAACAACAACAACTACAACAACAATTACTACAACAACAACTACAACAACAACAACAACTACAACAACAACAACAACAACAGCAGCAACAACAACAACAACCTCTACAACCACTACAGCTGTCGCGGCATTAGCCCGGCCTGTCAGCGGCTACCGATCAATCAAGCCGTTAGTGTCACAGCCAACGTTCTAGATCACCAAAGAAAGCTCTGAACTGAAAGAACCGACATTAAGAACGCACGCATCAACCATCTCCTCCACTCCATATAGCTTAACCAAAAGGATTTTAAAAGTCTTTCGATTCTCACCTTTCTGTTCTTGAAACCTCTAAACGGATTTGTCTCCTAGAAAGCGTGTCTTCCTGTTCTCAGCGACAAATTAGAGTTAATGTTTTGAGCATTAACGCTTCAGGGGAAGCAATCGCGGGTGTCAAGGGAGAGAAGCAGACGGACAAACAACTTGAAGAAATCTCCGGAAACGAGGCCGACTTGCTCAGACGATCGCTGCGGCCGTTCTGTGACGCGGAGCTCAATCCGGGCTAAGGAGAAGCATTAGATCTCACTGCATCATCACCTGACGATCAACACTTTTCTTGCTTTCTGTTTATTTCGTTTACTTTTCCTTTTTTTTTTTGAAACGCCCTTTTACCGACCTGTTAAGGTAAAATGTAGCTAGATCTATTATCGCCCACACTCTCCGGAAACTCCGAATCAACAACAACATTCTCGGCTTTGAAGGGTTATTTCTGCTTTGTTTTCATTAACGTTTTATTGTTCCGTCTCGGTTACAGTTTTGTTTAGACACTTTTTAGACACTAATTCTTACCCCCCCCACCCCCACACATCCAATCTTTGATTCGCGTAGAAAATTAGCAATCTTGAACAACTAGTTCAATCAATCTCTTAATAAGTGGGATACATAGTTGCTTCCTGTGTCTTCAGTCGTCTCTATTTATGTCTAGAGCTTGCTCCACTGTGTCCTTTACATGTGGTCATTTGCATATTTTATTTAAGATCTCCTCAAGACGGGCGTTGTGTCCGTAGTTTTTATACATTAGAGTTATGTTAATTTTTCGAATATGGATTCCATAAATGTCAGACTTGAACATGATCATTTATTATTTTTAACCAGTTGACACGGCGCACCCCCGTCTTTCTTTTAAAAGCATAAACAAACAATACACAAACCGGAAACCTGTTTTGATTGAACAGCGCGTACGGACCTAAAATTAGACCCACACACACACACACACAGCTGAACAACATAACACGAGTGCAGATATATAGGGCTGTACCCGAAAGAGGTAGACATTTTGATTATCACCCAAAGCCAATATAATACAATTTCGTTCAAAGGCAA
>NW_004798613.1:0-1881 GCF_000002075.1 Aplysia californica | reverse complement strand
CGATACTTTTATTTATTTATTTACCTATTTATTTGTTTATTTATTTATTTGTTTATTTATTTATGTATAATTGATTGATTGATTGATTGATTGATTGATTGATTGATTGATTTACAACATAATTGGATTCAGGATTATTAATTTCCAGAGTCCCACTTCTCGGTCAGCAGTTCAAAGAGTCAGAGGCCTTCCATACCTCAGTGGCTTGTGTGTGGAGAACAAAGACGTGTGACGATCCTCATGATCTTTCACACCTTTCGTCTTGTTGTCTTGTATGAAAGAACTGACCCGGAGACATGTGTTTCTGAAAGAGCACCAGCATTAACAAATCCATAGAACTAGGAAGAGGGACAGAGTGTGCAATGGCAGCAGATACAGCGAAGGGGATTTTTAATTTGGGTAAAAAGCAAGGTAGACAGACAGAATAGGGTAGTAAAGGTGCGGCAGATTTTAGCAATTCTGACCATTACCTCTTTAAACCCCATCAGACACAGGGAATTAGTGCTAGATTTTGCTCGTTTTTCGGAACTCTTCCGATCCAAATATTTTAGTAATCACTAAGCCTTTGTTTTCGCAATTTAGAAGTAGGAGGCAAGCTTTTGAGGTTGTAGTGAGACAGTAGTGCACCAGGTTTAGGCGACTGTAAAAAATACTCCGAGAAACTGTTGAAAAAACTCAGGGTACAAAGAGTTAAACATATTTCGGTCAAAAAGGAAGTACTCATATTATTCCACCGTTGTGCTATTAACATTGTAGTCCAGCATAATATACCAACGTAACAATCGATGTTCCTCTTCACGTCTTAGAAAACACTCTAGAATGAGACTAAGTCGGAAAAAAAATATTTTCTAAAAATAAATTGTAGTGTTCTTTACTCCTCCAACGACACAATGCAGATCCTCTAAGAGGCAGGCTTCGATCCTGTCTGCCAGGGCCATCCGACCTCCTTGGGATGCAACATCCCAGCATACAGACCAAAGTGTTCTCATAAAGATTCTCTGCACTTAGGGAGGAATAGATCCCATGTCTTCTGAATGCGACAGCGAAGGGCGTAACCGCTACACCACAGACAGCTACACCACAGACAGCTACACCACAGACAGAGACCGGTTCGAAAACGATGACAACTTCAAATGGTCGCTTTTAAGGACAAGCGGGCTCACCCATATTTTGGGGGGTTCCAGAAATCTTTACCAACACGAAACATGGGCTTTGCCCTACCTATAGGAGAAGTTTGGTTTCATTGGTGTGTATATTTGTTTGGTTACAGATAAAACTATCCTTGTATTTTAAAGAAAATGAATAAGGATCCAAAAACTTTACCTTCGATTTTCTCAAAACAGCATTTTTCGGGATAGCCCCCTTGTGCTTAAAAGCGACTAAATTTGTCAAGATATCAATCCTTATCGTCATTGCCTAAAAACCTCACAGCACTTTTTGTCCTTTTCCCAAATCTGTGACTGTGACTCGCTCACCCGAGATTGCACACAAGGACGAGAGCAGAAGGCAGCGCTCGCTGAGAGCTCCAATCCGGCTGAGACACGGGGGCAATTCTATGTGCTCAAATGAGCGTGAAGGAAAAGCCAGGAGAAGCTGGAAGCGAGATGTTGTCAGCTCCTCCAAGCCTCTCCCCGTGCTCCCCCCTCCCCCTCTGTGCGCAGTGGACCGGCTCAGTGATTCGCCACTATCTTGGATAGAGGCTTGAGAAACGGCGCGTGTCTAGTCCATTACCCTCTCAGAGGGGGGAGAGGGCGAGTCCGGGCCGACATTGTTTTAAGGGAAATCGCCAAGATTAAAACCAGCCCTTCCGTGATGCCCGGCAAAAGACGATGTTGATCTGTCACTGCGTTGGTCTAGAACATTAAAATTGAAAAAACAAAA
>NW_004798612.1:121933-122936 GCF_000002075.1 Aplysia californica | reverse complement strand
TACAAGAGAGTGACAACATGGGCTTAAGCCTAAACATCAAGAAAACCGAAACAATGGTGATAAGCAGAAAAACTCCAACCCCAACATGCAATTTAAAAATCAATGATACCACCCTCAAGCAAGTACAACATTTTAAATATTTGGGTACCATTATATCATCAGATGGGAGATGCCACACCGAAATTAAAAGCCGCATTTGCTAATCAAAAGCAACCTTCCACAAGATGAAACAGATAGATACCGTACTCACAAACATCAGTCTGTCACTGGAAACGAGGAAAAGAGTACTGAAAAGTTACATCGATCCAATCCTATTATACAGGTGCGAAGCGTGGACAATCAATAAACAGCTGGAAAGAACAATTGTGGCGACAGAGTTGTGGTTCATAAGACGCATGCTACGTATCCCATGGACAGCTAGAAAATCAAATGAAGAGTCTTGGTTGAAGCAAATTGCAGACGACAGCTTATGATGTATATATACGAAAGCGACAGACACATTTCATTGGATACACAATGCAGGAAGAAGCATTGGAGAATATTGTAACAACAGGCAAGTTTGATGGAAAGAGAGGCAGAGGCAGACAGAGGGAAAAGATACTGGACAACATGGCTGGGAACAGCAAGAACGACAGACACCATTGCTGCAACGCAAGACAGAATGAAGTGGAGGTCCATGATCGCCCACGCCAGTCTGCAAGGCAAGACAGAGTGAAGTGGAGGTCCATGATCGCACACGCCAGTCGGCAAGGCACCGGGTGGTGATGAAAGGTGGGATATTACCATGTTCTTACGCACAGTGACAGTGCTGTGACAGTGGAAGACACTCCCTGGAAGAAGTGGACTCCTTTACCTACCTTGGAAGTGTCATCGATGGTAAAGGTGGAACCGAGGCAGATGTTAAAGCAAGAACCGCCAAGGCAAGGTCAGCATTTAATCAATTATCAAAAGTCTGGAAAGCAAGCAACATCTCACTGCGCACCAAGATTCGACTCTTTAACTC
>NW_004798612.1:120267-121511 GCF_000002075.1 Aplysia californica | reverse complement strand
AAGGATGGCCTAGGACAGAGATAAATGGAAGGAGCTTGTATGTGGCCTATACCCTGCCAGGGGTGAAAGGCATTGATGATTGATGATGATGCACAGTAGAATTGTCAATGGGCTGATTTATCAATGTCATGCTCATACTGTGCCGGAACAACATAGGTGGAGCTGCTGCTTTTTTCCCCTCATCCTTGCTATCGTAAATTTTCCTCTAGAGTAAAGGTACTATTCGCGGGCGGCCGAACTATGCGGCCTCTTTCCTTACAAAGTCAATAACTCAAGTTTTGTTTCATTTTCCAAACGGAAAGCAAGCTCCCGTGATGCACTGGCATGAATCACACGCTCACAACAAAGATGGTCTCGATAGGCAGCACAGTTTGAGAGCGGCAGTGGTTGGAAGAATTTGGTCGATCAAAATATCCATGGGAGAAAATTGACTGGTCACTTGCCCATGGTCATTACAAAACTTTCTTGTCCTATTTTTATTCCATTATAAGTTCATGTGCTGCAGTAATGAATAAACATCATGTGTAAATGTCTTAACCTAGAGAAAACAACAACGGGGACCAGGGAGGCGGTGGCGCATAATTATTCCGCTATTTTTTCAAAGGGATTTCTTGCCATCGGCGACGTCTGCAAAATGTCCACTCCATTGGAGAAGGGGAAATGGTAGGTCTAGTACAGAAGGAGAAATGGTTGTGATCAGTTGCTAACACTAGCAGTGCCCATGGAACAGCAATTTGCCTTATATAAATGTATTCTGAAAGCCTGGTTTATAGTTCTTGACTTCAATGCGATAGTAGATCAATCAAGACTGACTCCATCGATCAATCAAGACTGACTCCATCGATCAATCAAGACTGACTCCATCGATCAATCAAGACTGACTCCATCGATCAATCAAGTCTGAAGAAACGACCCTGTTACTTGTACCTCTTGACAGGGTGACCACCAGGCCCCGGGAATTTGAGAAAAAAAAATCGCCGAGACCCGGGAATGCCCCGGGAATTTGAGGAAATCTGTAAGTTCCCCAAGGGATGACCCAGGGAAATAATTAATGATTAAAACCAAATCCAATAGGGTCAGTACGTTCATTTTTGCCGGTCGCCATTGAGTTATTCGTTCGGCCTTTCCCGGCGTTACCAGAGAGTGACTACCACAACTAGGGTATGGCAGAGAGTGACTACCACAACTAGGGTATGGCAGAGAGTGACTACCACAACTAGGGTATGGCAGAGAGTGACTACCAC
>NW_004798612.1:115452-119992 GCF_000002075.1 Aplysia californica | reverse complement strand
TGACCCACACACGAAGGAGGTCGTGGTAGCAGAGAGTGACCCACACACGAAGGAGGTCGTGGTAGCAGAGAGTGACCCACACACGAAGGAGGTCGTGGTAGCAGAGAGTGACCCACACAGGAAGAAAAGAAGAGGGGGCGGGGCGGGGGAGGGGGCAAGGACGACAGATGTTTGATGGGAGAGATAGCCTAGGGCAAGCTACATCGGAGCGCTCGCCAACCATGAGTTGCAAAACTTGTGAGTCTAGTTCAACTTGAAAGGTTCAACATTTACTGTAGTCCATCCAGGAATTCGTGAACATGTTTGAAGAGAAACATCTCAGCGACCACCTGTTCCACTTTGACCATATGTTTGTCACAGTTGTGTGCACCCACGACATTGGGTACATTCAAATTAGGGGGGGGGGAGCTCTCGTGGCCTAGGGGTTAAGATGTTCGCATCTCATTCAGAGGTCCCGGGTTCGAATCCGGGCAGCGAACGAAAAAAATTTCTTCTCTAAAATTGTTTCCTTTCACCTCCTTTCCTGCTCTCAAGCAATGTTCTGTCGTCTGCTTTCGTGTCCTCTTTCTTTCCCCACCCCTTACCTCCTTTGTCCCCTCCTCTGGGCTCCTGACTCTTTCTGCAGCCTTTCTACTGCTACTCCTTGGCTCCTTCTTACTGCTGTCTTTCAGCCACACTCCTAATCTTCTGGTAGGAAAGATCTGCACCTAGCCTTCTCGGACAAGGGCGAAAAATCTCGGAGGGCCCGTGTGCAAGTTGCGCACGTTAAAGATCCCAATGAACTTATACTGTTGCGAGCGCCGTAAAACACTTACCAAAAATAATATATTAAAAAATTAGGCAGCGAATTAGTGACTGGTTAATTACTTACTCTTTTTTTGTTTTTGTCAAGTGTTTTACGGCGCTCCAACTGCATAAGGTCATATGAGCGCGCGGGACACACCTAATATTTTCAGTTGGTAGGAAATTTGAAATTTTACCCTGGTGGCGGCCGAAGAATGACCTTTGAATGAGAGGCCAACACCTTAACCTCTAGGCCACGAGAGCCCCCACTTACTCTTTATCATTAAGCCCATACACTATAAAACTTGCTTGACACACATGCCTAATCAAATGTACCTGACAGCTTGACTTTTGCCTATGGATCTACACTATCAAACTTGCTAGACACACATGCCTAATCAAATGTACCTGACAGCTTGACTTTTGCCTATAGATCTACACGTCAAACTTGTTTGTCAAACATCAGTTTGTGCCACGACTTCCTAATGGATGGACCAACTTTCCCCACAACCGGCAACTTGTGGTATTGTTTCATAAACTCCAGCATAAGTTTCCCCTCTTTTGATATTGCCATGGTGCTGTGGGAAATAAATGTGATCTCAGATAGTAAAGAACAGTTGAGCATTGAAGAATGCCAGATGTGTCGTCACCGGCAGCTTGTGAAAAAATAACGGTTGACAAACAAATTTGATGAACCCCACTCACCATCCAACTTGTGTGACGGCTTGACGACAAATATCAACAAAAGTCAGATCCATCAAGCATTTGACATCAAGCATTTGACATCAAGCATTTGACATCAAGCAATTTTGGCCATCAAACTTACCCATACACGATCAATTGTTTATCAAATATGCTTAAGTCAAGCATGTGTGTCAAGCAAGTTTGATCGTGTATTGGCGGTTTAGTACATCACAGTGCTTCCAGTATCAATAATCCAAACACAAAAAGATGTGCGCATTCACGGGTGTAAAACAAACAGAACAAAATGTGGCAAGAAGTGAGTAGTCTAAACATTGGCCTACCTTTGTTCTGTGGGCGAGTCAGACGAGTCTTCACGTGGGTTGATGACTACTCTTGGTTGGATGAACTCAAGTCCTTCCTTCTCCCAATACTCGTCCTCCATACGTTTTCCATGCGTTTCAAACTGTCGCCAATAAACTTTGTCCACTCGAGATATCGAATTTTCTGTTCCCTGTTTGATATCTTCAATTTAAAGTTTGTATTTTGAGACACAACCGTGCCTTTGATCTTCGCCCAGACGAGTTCAGTTGGATTTAGATGGGAGTGGTAGGGTGGCCACCGTAGGTAAATGTGTCCGTGCTGTTCCACAATTTGATCAACTTGAAATCATTTAGATTTTCTGATTTCTGTAACGAGCAAAAGGAGCTCGGGTTTAATCTGAGACCGTGCAAATGGTATCCTCTCTTGGTTGAGCCAATCTGTTATTTCCTCTTTCCTGCTTGCACTTGTTGGAATGTTGTCCTCTTCTTCCACTACGTTGTGATATGACGCATTATCCACCACTAAGCAAGATGCTTTGTCCAGTGCAGGTAACATTTAAAAAAAATCAACTTTCGAAATATGTTGCCATTCCTTTCCTTGTGATAATCTCTGTTGTCACTGGAATTTGACTTGGAAATTAGTTCTGCGTTGTCAAGTAAACTCTTTTCACTGCTTCCACAGGGTGCGATTATCAGTCTCTCCTTTTCCAGCTTGAACTTGTCTTCTAATGTGTCCATCCTTTGATTTCCATTCTTTTTGGAACACGTGGTGAGCGTTTATAAAAGTTTCGTCTAAGAAGAAAGCCTAATTGCTCGTGGGACAACCTCCCTATGGAAACTATCAGTCTTCAAAGGCCGGCCTCTTTTAGCTAGGAAAGTCTCTTCTCCCATTTCGTGCTGCTTTATCCATCATGACAATGTGCTTCTGGTCCAACCTAAGGCATGCCGAGTTCTTTCTTTTGGATTCCCTCTATCATGGGACAAAGCTCCTCTCTTTGCCTCTCAGTAAAATGGGAGTAGAGCTGAAGCGTAACCTTTTGAAGAGTGGAGAAAGTGAAAGTGTGTTTGGATGACTTCTTGTCCCTCATAGTGCAAACAAATCGTGGACACAAAGCGAATTCAAGCACAAAACTTACAAGGGAACTTCCAGTTATAAAAGTTATTTGGTGGAATTATTCAACATTTCAAAGCTGGACAAGATCTACACCTCTGACTTCTTTGAGTTGCTGAGATGAAAGAAAGGACGTCATAAAAAAACTGAATTAATTTAGATTCTCGATCCACGTGCGCTAATGTAGTTGAGTAAACAATCCCGTGATTTGAGCAGTGAGCAGCCGAGGTTACTGGTGAGTTTTCCCTCCGCTCCACGTGCCCACGTGCTGTGGCGTCCGTTCGGCGGATTGCTCACACCTAATACGGGGTGCCCACTATAGCTGGATCGGGCCGATCACCCGACTCGATCGCCTGAAACTGAAAACAAACATGTTTGTTTTTGAGGCGATCGAGTCGGGCGATCGTCTCGATCGGCCGATCCCGTCCGTAGTGGGCACCCCGTATAAGGGTTTTGCAGCATGAGGAGATGAACATATCGAGAGCTGTCGAATGTAAACAACTGAATTGTACAAATTTTCCCACTGTTTGATGGGACGAAAGAGCTCGTCCACGGCCTGTACGACTTGTGGGAATTGTCTTTGAATGTCGGGATTGGTGGACTGTAAATGGCCTACATTGTCATCGTCTATTTCTATGTAAATTGTCACCGTGTGTTTCTATGTAAATTGTCACCGTGTATTTCTATGACGTGTCCCAACATTGAAGAACAAACCACAACTCGACTCATTCACCAATGTCACTGAACAATAGACAATTGCTGTGGCTTGCTCCTTCTTTCCTACCACACATCTATTGTCCTGTGTCTGTTCGTTCCTACCACACATCTATTGTCCTGTGTCTGTTCGTTCCTACCACACATCTATTGTCCTGTGTCTGTTCGTTCCTACTACACATCTATTGTCCTGTGTCTATTCTTTCTTCATATGCTACTCTCCGGTAACACTTTTCATCTTAGGCGCTTATATCATCATCATCATCATCATCATCATCATCATCATCATCATCATCATCATCATCATCATCATCATCACCATTGCGTTTCCCACTGTGCACCAGGGTATAGGCCACGGACAAACACCTTCCACCTTTCTCCATCCTGGGCTAGCCTCTTGATGTTCTTCCATGTCTTCCCACTTGTCTGTACATGCACTCATATGGTACAAATTTAATTGTGTTGTAAGCACCGTAAAACGGGTACTGAAACTTTAAAAAGCGTACTCTCTGTCTGTGTTGGTCTTTCCAAGCAGCAGACGACCGTTCTTGTGTCTGTCCAAATGCCTCTCCTTGCTCCAAACTCGAATCACCATGGCAACGGCCCAGATGTAGGAATGGTCGCCTCAGACCTACTGGACCACAGCGCCTCTTTACTCAAGTCTTGTACAAAATACTGGACCACAGCGCCTCTTTACTCAAGTCTTGTACAAAATACTGGACCACAGCGCCTCTTTACTCAAGTCTTGTACAAAATAGTGGACCACAGCGCCTCTTTACTCAAGTCTTGGACAAAATAGTGGACCACAGCGCCTCTTTACTCAAGTCTTGGACAAAATAGTGGACCACAGCGCCTCTTTACTCAAGTCTTGTACAAAATAGTGGACCACAGCGCCTCTTTACTCAAGTCTTGTACAAAATAGTGGACC
>NW_004798612.1:109002-112539 GCF_000002075.1 Aplysia californica | reverse complement strand
GTTGTTGTTGTTGTTGTTGTTGTTGTTGTTGTTGTTGTTGTTGTTGTTGTTGTATTCGTTGCCATTGCTGTTGTTGTTATTCTTGCAGCAGCCATTGCTGTCGGTGTTATTGTCGTAGCTGCTGCTATTGTTGCTGTTGCTGCTGTT
This sequence comes from Aplysia californica, assembly GCF_000002075.1. Lineage (NCBI taxonomy): Eukaryota > Metazoa > Mollusca > Gastropoda > Aplysiida > Aplysiidae > Aplysia > Aplysia californica. The sequence goes on along the minus strand of NW_004798612.1, from coordinate 112,392 downwards.
GCTGCTGTTGCTGCTGTTGCTATTGTTACTGTTGTTGTTGATGTTGCTGCTATCGTTGCTGTTGTTGGAGAGTCCGTTACTTTCCTCAGGTTTCTCTACACAACTCCTACAGAATCTGTTTTTCAGAATGCCCCTCAAAGGTTTCGGAGTCGGACACTGAACGTGACGGCGCGTCTCTGTGTCTGTCGTTTCCGGCCTCACGTCGAAGCTGAACACCAAAGTGTCGGTCTGGAACGACCTCGCTGGAGAACTTGTCATGGACATTCCGTGTATGTGTGGCTTTGTCTGTCTGTCTGGAGGGGAATTTGTCTGTCTGTCTGGAGGGGAATTTGTCTGTCTGTCTGGAGGGGAATTTGTCTGTTCGTGCCGAGGTAATTTCTCCAGTTTGTTATTTTGAGATTTTGAGCCAGCTGTTGCCTTCTCCTCGTGCGAGTTTGTTTTCTCAGGTACAGTTTCCTGCTGTTTTGTTTTCTCACTTTCCTTCTCCTCCTGCTGTTTTGTTTGTGGTTCTAGGTGTCGACAACCAGGCCGGACTCTCCTAGCTTTGGCCCGTCGTTGTTTCCAGAGTTGTCTGGACTTTGTCTGGGTGCTGCTGCGCCGGAGACTGTCAAACGTGTGCGCCAACTCGGAGCTGAGCTCAAAGTGAGAGTCGCTGCTGCTCTGGGAGTCTTTGGGTGGTCTCGGGGAGTCTATGGGGGGTCTCGGGGAGTCTTTGGGTGGTCTCGGGTCGGAGGTAGAGACGGACAGACCTCGTGCACAGACCTGGCTCCACCCGTGTCTCTCTCCATTGATGACGTCATTGATTTCGCCTCTCGCTGCGTCATCCGGGCCTCCCCGATGTTGACAGAATGAGAACCCTCGCTCTTTTTCCTCTTCTTCCTCCACGATCTCCTCATCCTCTGACCTTCCATTTTCGCCTACGTCTTCTTCTACTTCCTCCTCCTCCTCCTCCTCCTCATCCTCCTCCTCCTCCTCCTCCTCCTCCTCCTCCTCCTCCTCCTCCTCCCTCATGTGACCACACTGAGTGTATTTAGAAAAGGATAAGACTTTGATCCCATCCCTCAGCGTATACTCAGGACACAACTCTCCCTCACTGGCAGGGCTGGAATCCCCCCCACAAATCTCCGACACTCTCTCACTGTACACAGCCCCAGGCCCGTCCAAGAACACGTCATCGCTCAGCGCGTCATCGTCCAGATAAAACTGCTGAGTGACGTCATCGAGGCTGCTGCCGTAGTAGTCTGACCGCCAGCTGGTGTCCTGGCCCGGCAGCTGGGGACACGTGCGTGAGTAGCGAGGAGAATGTCGGGGTGAGTAACGAGGTGAGTAGCGAGGTGAGTAACGAGGTGAGTAACGAGAGTCAGACAGAGTCACACACTGCAGCCCCGGGCTCAGCGACGACGGTCCCGGGTAAAACAAGAAGTCTGAGTCTGTCTCTGAGCTAAACACAGAACCGTTGTCTTCTGACTCCACTCGGAGGTAGGGAGGGGGAGGGGGAGGGGGAGGTGGAGGGGGTGCCAGGCTGCTCGGCTCTTTCCGTGATGTTCCGTCGACGTCAGTGCCGCCTCTGTTGCTGCTGTTGTTGCTGCTGATGTTGATGATGCCATTGTTGTTGTTGCTGCTGCTGCTGCTGCAGGTGATGTTGTTGGTGGTCGTGGTGGTGGAGGTGGTAGTGTAACTGTGGCAACAGCTCTCCGTGGAGTGTCCTGCTGTGTTGTGTGATGTGAAATCCCCCGTGCTCGCCACAGTCGGTCTCTCGAGAGAATGTTCCCGAGTGGACAGGCCTGGGCTGAGTTCTGACTGGTGCTCCGTGGTGGTTTCTGAGTGGTGCTGAGTGCGGGAGCAGCTGCTGTCTGTACTCACAGCAGGGAAGTTGTCAAAGCTGCAAGGTTGTCTCACGTGGTCCGGCGCGTGCATGGAAAAGGCTTGCCTGTCGTTGAACTGGTTTAAGTATCGTATGATGTCAGCGTTCGGATTCGTAAAATTGGGCGGACTCTTATCTTGCCGCGCCATGTTTGCTCGCCTCTCGTGTCGCCAGTAAGATCTGGGCACGTGCGTCAGGTGATCGTTATTCTGATCCAAAGCACCGCACTGGTAACGACCGACTGTCCCCGGGAAAATGGTCACCGGTGTCTGCTCGCCACACTCCTTCGTCTCCTCAATCTGGCCGTACAGCTGGGGCGGACACCGCGAGAACTCGTGCCACGGCGCCGAGCTTTTGGGCCACGTCTGGATGTTGGTAGTCTCAGGGGGAGGGAATCCAGACACGCCGTGCTGACTGTAGTACGTCTGCTGCTGCTGCTGCTGCTGCTGATGATGATGGTGGTGATGTTGTTGTTGTTGGGCTGGCAACGTCTGCTGGTAGTCCCAGCTCCGCAGAGCTCCGCCCTGCCCCCAGTGGCTGTGGTGAAGTGAGTGCAGGAACGACTCCATGGCGCTGATCGACCCGTCTGGGTGGAGGTGGACACCTTTCTTCTCGGCAGCACACACAGAGGACACGCCCACCGCCCGCGTCTGGGGGGAAGCCACGCCCACCGCCCGCGTTTGGGGGGAAGCCACGCTCTGTTTAGACAACAAGGTCAAGGACTCCACCAGATTTTTCTTGATTTGCAGCAGACGGTTCAACTTCCGGGAGGATTTGTGTTCTCGGGAGCCGTCCGTGCCGAGACCAAACATGGTTGTGTGTGTGTGTGTGTGTGTGTGTGTGTGTGTGTGTGTGTGTGTGTGTGTGTGTGTGTGTGTGTGTGTGTGTGTGTGTGTGTGTGTGTGTGTGTGTGTGTTTGTGGGTGTGCATGTGCGTGTGTGTTTGTGCGTGCCTGCTTGCGTGTGTGTGTGTTTGTGTGTGTGCATGTGCGTGTGCGTGTGCGTCTGTGCATGTGCTAGTGTGCGTGTGTGTGTGTGTGTGTGTGTGTGTGTGTGTGTGTGTGTGTGTGTGTGTGAGTGTGTGTGTGTGATACGTAGGGAAGAGAGAGAAAGATAACGGATCCTTGGTTTCGGTTACGGCGGAGGCGATTTCAGGGCATGATTTTACCTGATTAGGAGTGGAATCACTATGGTTAGCACTGCAAATGTGGACCCCCGAATAAAGCACACCCGAGTTTCAAAGCCGGTGCTGATTTTGTCTGACTGACTGTTGGCTGTGATCTACCCAACGGTCTGGGGTTAGCATATTTCCACTCCTTAAACCACGAGGAGATTGGTATTATAGATGTAACTCAATAGAATGACCAAACACAAAATGAGAATAGACATCTGCTTTCCTCTTGAAAAAAAAAAGAATGGTGATCTGAACATATAACCTCAAATTGAATGGATTGAATTACCTAATTTAACGTATTCATACAAGGTATCTGATCCCATACAATCGGCGGATTCCAAGTAGTGTCCTTT
>NW_004798612.1:107580-108902 GCF_000002075.1 Aplysia californica | reverse complement strand
AAGGGAGATAAAGACGATAAATGTTCGATTGGAAAGAAGAAGCAAACCAAACCAGAGCACTCCCCAACCACCCACTAAGGGATTTTACGCCGCTTGCAACTGCATACGGTCAAATGAGACAGTGGGACTCTCGTTGGTCGTTTTTAAAGTTGGTTCACAGCAGGGCTTGGATTTTCTTTGTGAAGTCGGAATGATTAAAATTTGTAAATATACACCGTGAAAATCCAATCTTAAAAACTGCAGTTTTTTTTTTTTCTTTCTTCCTTCCTTTCTTTCTTTACATTGTTCCTCCATCCTGCAACCTTCACTTTGTTTTGTAAGCGGTTTTCCGTGTCCACGTCGTACCCGTCTGCTCTCTGTCAGATGTCGTCCTGTCATTTTCTTTCTGGTCTTCCTCTTGTAAAAACAGCAACTTCTATTTTACTGTATAGACCAACAATGTTTACAAAATCGAGAATTCTGTTGAGACGGAGAACAAATTCTTCAAATTAGTGCATTAAAAATTTTTCCTTCGGGTCTCTTTAACAGCTGGACACTCTGTTAGGATGTGGCAAATCTTCAAATTTTGGTGTTTTACGGCGCTCGCAACTACATAAGGTCATATGGGCGTGCGGGACACATTAAATATTTCAGTAGGTAGGGAATTTTGAATTTTGCCAGGGTGGCAGCCGAAGCCTACTCTTATCGAATTTAGACCACCAAGGGATCTTTAACATGCGCAACTTACGCACGGGACCTCTGAGATTTTTCGCCCGTGTCCGATCAGGGCTGTGGCTGAAAGAGAGCAGTAAGGAGCCAAGGAGAAGCAGTGGAAAGGCTGCAGAAAGAGTCAGGAGCCCAATGGAGGGGGCAAAGAAGCTGAGGGGGTGGGGGTAGAACTAGAGAGCAGGAAAGGAGGTGAAAGGAGACAATCTTAGAGAAGAGAATTTTACGTTTGCTACACAGATTCGAACCCGGGACCTTTGAATGAGAGAACCTTAACCCCTAGACCACGAGAGTCCCTCATTTTCAAGTCTGTTTGTTTGTTTGATTGAGAATGGCCGACACATTAGCGGTCATTTACTGACATTTACTTCAGGAATATATTAAGGTCAGTTTCAGTAAGAATTTTACGGCGCTTGCCACACAATGCAGTCATATAAGTGCCGAAGATTAGAGGTGTTACAAGAGAGTAACAAACATAAAAAAGAAGGAGAAGAGATAAAGACGATAGTTGTTTGATAGGAAAGAAAGAGCAAACCACACCCGAGCACCCGCCCCAATATACTAAGAGAGACAGAAATAAGGTAGAGAAAGAAAAGAAGTAGGTCTAACCAGTAACC
>NW_004798612.1:105130-106195 GCF_000002075.1 Aplysia californica | reverse complement strand
TTGACTTACGAGTGACAGAGAAGATGGGGACGGTGCTGGGTGGCTCAGTGGGTGACATACTTGACTTACGAGTGACAGAGAAGATGGGGACGGTGCTGGGTGGCTCAATGGGTGACATACTTGACTTACGAGTGACAGAGAAGATGGGGACGGTGCTGGGTGGCTCAGTGGGTGACATGTTGACGTACGAGTGAGCGCACTGGGTTCCAATCTCATGCAAAGCATTCTCGACTTGGGGTTGTCTCAAGACTTTTCTAGGCTCCTCACAACCTCCACCTAAACCACATCATCATCATCATCATCATCATCATCATCATCATCATCATCATCATCATCAAATGCCAGATCTGCAGCAGACATCGACGATCATGGTTCTCCATTCATTCCTTTGCTCTTTAAATCCACGCTCCCCTGACATGAGGATATTGGCGTCTAATCCAAGCCTTCACTTCGCCAACAACAGCAAACTACATCCACTGACTATAGACAAGGAGCAAAACGTTTACAGAAACAAGGGAAAAATGGCGAGGGCGGTTGGCGGGTGCCCTCGCGTAGTTTGCTTATTTATTCCTATCCAACACCTACCCTCCTTATCTATCTATCCCTCTTCTCCCTGTATGCTACTCTCTAGCAACACCTCCAATCTTCGGCACTTGTTTAACCCTGTATATGTTGCAGGTGCCGTAAAACTGACGACAACTAATGGCGGCTCAATAAGCGGAGTATGGTAGGCTATAGATTCTACGTCTTCAATTTAGTGTGTGTGTGTGTGTGTGTGTGTGTGTGTGTGTGTATGTGTGTGTATATGTGTGTATATGTGTGTGTATGTGTATGTGTGTGTGTGTATGTGTGTGTATATGTGTGTATGTGTGTATATGTGTGTATGTGTGTATGCGTGTGTATGTGTGTGTATGTGTGTGTATGTGTATGTGTGTGTGTGTATGTGTGTATATGTGTGTATGCGTGTGTATGCGTGTGTATGTGTGTGTATGTGTGTGTGTGTGTGTGTGTGTGTATGTGTGTATATGTGTGTATGTGTGTGTATGCGTGTGTATGTGTGTGTAT
>NW_004798612.1:102907-105030 GCF_000002075.1 Aplysia californica | reverse complement strand
GTAAAGAACACTTTAACCTGTTTTAGAGACAGGGATCAAAGACGTAACGCCAATTTTCTATAAAACGGAACAGAGAGGGCCGAGAGATGTGAAAACATCGCCAAACCGATCAAATTCAAACGACGACCATCTGCCCCACAGCCCAGCATGACATTAACTGAGCTAACAAGTCTCTTTAAGAAAGAGAGCACGTCTTCTCAATAATGGTCATATAGTGCTGGGGAAAAAAGCAAGACAAACAGAAATAAAAGTATGAAGAGTAGAGAAGTAGGACCTACCAGCGGCGCCTTTCGAACACCAACGCCCTTCGAACACCAACGCCCTTCGGCATCCCCAGACGGGTTTTCAGTAAAGAGCAGCACATCAACAAAAGTAGGGTCACTTTGTGGTTGGTTAGGGGGTGTCATTTCTTTTGTTTGTTTGTTTTGGAAGGGTTTTATGGCGCTCACAAGTGCATACGGTCATATGAGCGCGCAGGACACATTAAATATTTTTAGTTCCGTAGGAATTGTTTTTGAATTTTGCCCGGGTGGAGGCCAAAGCTTACTCTCATCGTTTTGTTTTTTTTACCACCAAGGGATCTTTAACGTGTGCAACTTGCATACAGAGCCTCCGAGATTTTTCGCCCTGACACGAAAGGGCTAGGTGTTAGATCTTACCACCTATCCTAAAATCAGAGGTGTGGTTGAAAGAAAGCAGTAAAAAGGAGCCGAGGAATAGTAGTAGAAAGGTTGAAGAAAGAGCCAGGAGCCCAGAGGAGGTGGCAGAAAGTGGAGACGAAAGCAGAAAACAGAACATGGTAAGAGAACCGGAAAGGACGGGAAAGGAGAAAAATTTGGAGAAAAAAAAAATTCCCATCGCTGTGAGGTTCTGAACCAGGGACCTATTGAATGAGAGGCGAACACCATAACATCTGGACCATGAGAGTCCCCTGTGTCATCTCCACATCGAAAACCTCTGAGGTTGACGTGCATGATCCGGGCATTCACTACGGTTGTCAGCTGCTCTGGTGCACTGTTCCATCCAATGACCCTTTTTAGTTTTAGTAGAGGTTTTTCGGCGCTCGCAACTGCATAAGGTCAGGTGAGCGCCAGGAGATTAGAGGTGTCACAAGAGAGTAACAAACTTAAAAAACAAGAAGGGGAGAAAAGGACAATAGATGTTTGATAGGAGAGAAAAAGAAAACCACACCAGAGCACCCGTCAACAACCCATTCCAACGACCGTGCTGTGCTGTCCATAACTCTATGTTGTCAGTCCATACTAGTATCTGCCTTCGTACTGCCCTTGTCCATTAACTTGCCTTCAAGTATTTCTTTTTGAAGAGTGTTGTGTCTCTTTATGTGGGCGTGTGGGCAAAGTACTGCTCTTTTCTACTTTTGAATTATTTTTAGAGGCTTTGGTGATGTTCTTGGAAGTTAGCAGACTTCTTCTCGTCGGCTTTCTTTTCTGCCCATCACCACATTTCAAAGACATTGATTTAATTCTCAAGGTCTTGGCCAATAGTGCTTAAGCGAAAAAAATACCCAGACAAACATGGAGACCAAAAAAGCAGGACCTACAAATAGCGGCCTCCAACGACTCACACCCTAGTCGGTGTTCAATCCCCCCAAAAAAACAACAACCCGACAAAACAAAACAAAACGACAAAAATAACCCCCATAATATAGTGTAAAGCGCATAGAGCCTGCTGTTGAGCGGGGATATGCGCTATACAAATGCTATTTATTATTATTATTATTATTATTATTATCTGTGCACTCAGCATATCGGCATCTACGGTACAGCGATTAGACGTTTCCCTGTCACACGAAGGAGACCCGAGTTTGATTCTCGAGTAAGGCGGACAATTTTTATCGAGTTGGCCCTGACAGACAAGGTCGAGAGGAGGCCTACATGATTAAAATTGTGTCGGTGGAAGCATAAAATAAAACTACATGAAAAACAAAAACAATCACAAAAACAAAAACAAAATAAAACAAAACGAAAGGCAAAGTCGGAAGTAGGCCTACATTAATGAACAAAAATTGTGCCGACGGAGAGAAAAAAGAACACTTGCATAAAAAAACAAACAAAAAAAACACAAAACAAAACAAATGAAACACCCCCCCCAAAAAAAAGCAA
>NW_004798612.1:102207-102807 GCF_000002075.1 Aplysia californica | reverse complement strand
ACCCCCCCCCCCATCAAAACAAACAAACAAACAAAAACTAGATTTAAAAAGTTTCCTTCATAAATGTATATAAAATACTTGAAATCTTTGTCCCACGTAAAATGGGATTGTTCACAGCACTTCCCGCTTCTCACACACATTTTGGTTAATGGCCTACGTCACAATTCATCGATGACAATTTTTACTTGCAAAACTTGTTACAAGAAATTAGTGTTATAGTGAACACATTTTTGCACTAATGGCTCTCAAAACTTGCGTTCAATAAGCACAATGTCCCGATTCGAAATACATGACGGACTTGCTATTAAAAGCTATATTGCCCCAGCTGTAAACATTTAAAAATCCCTAGAATCCACCCACTTGGATTTTTTTATTAGTATTTATTAAGGAATTTTCTAGAATACAGCTAGCAGGTGTTTACAAAATGTTGATCTGTTAAGACAAATTGACACAAGTCACTGTGCACAAATTGGAGAAGCTGTGTTGGATAGTTGAGATGTTGGACAATAAGTCGCTATGTTGGATAGTTGAGATGTTGGACAATAAGTCGCTATGTTGGATAGTTGAGATGTTGGACAATAAGTCGCTATGTTGGATAGT
>NW_004798612.1:100533-102107 GCF_000002075.1 Aplysia californica | reverse complement strand
AATAAGTCGCTATGTTGGATAGTTGAGGAGATGTTGGACAATAAGTCGCTATGTTGGATAGTTGAGGAGATGTTGGACAATAAGTCGCTATGTTGGATAGTTGAGGAGATGTTGGACAATAAGTCATGCCATGTATTTTGGACGGCAGAGCAATACACAAAGAAGGAGGAGAGATAAGGCCGATAGATGTTGGATAGGAAAGGAGGAGGAGAGATAAGGACGATAGATGTTTGATAGGAAAGAAGGAGGAGAGATAAGGACGACAGATGTTTGATAGGAAAGAAAGAGGAGAGACAAGGACGATAGATGTTTGATGGGAAGGAAGGAGGAGAGATAAGGACGATAGATGTTTGATAGGAAAGAAGGAGGAGAGATAAGGACGACAGATGTTTGATAGGAAAGAAAGAGGAGAGACAAGGACGATAGATGTTTGATGGGAAGGAAGGAGGAGAGATAAGGACGATAGATGTTTGATAGGAAAGAAGGAGGAGAGATAAGGCCGATAGATGTTTGATAGGAAAGAAGGAGGAGAGATAAGGACGATAGATGGTGGACAGAAAAGAAACAGCAATCCACACCAAACCGCCCACCAACCACCCACCACTTTCAAAAGATGCAATTCCAAATCTTACGTTATCAAAGAAGAGCGAACGAATGTCAGTTACGGTTGAGACGGAAGTTGGCTGGTGGTAAGTTAGACATCTCTATGTCGTGCAGAATGGTTGACTCAAAAGTTGATGTCTTCAGAGAAGATTGGGAGGTGTCGGTGGTCTAGTGGTTAGGGTACCGGACTCGTAATTGTGAGGTTGTGGTGTCGGTGGTCTAGTGGTTAGGGCAACTGACTTGTAATCGTGAGGTTGCAGGTTCTTGGGTTCGAGCCTCGGCTCGTCCGACGTTGTGTCCTTGGGAAAGGCACTTTACACACATTTCCCACTTGGCTCGGTCCTTTCGGAGATGGACGTTAAACTCGGAGGTCCCACCTCATAAATGACTTAGGGGTAATAGAGTTGATTGGGGTTTTTAAATAATAATATTATTTTATTTCACATGATAATGAAAGCAAAGATGAAGGAGTAGATCTAGCACTTACTGATGAAAGAAAAGATGAAGGAGTAGATCTAGCACTTACTGATGTGAGACGGACCCTCGCTCTGAAGGATAAACGATCGATCAGCCAAGGACAGTGTCTCACCCACACACAAGGTGACATCAGCTGATCCCGGCAGTACTCACTCACGGTCTCGGAGTTGCCAGCTCTACTGGTCCGGAGTGAGCAGACGTGAAGAATGAAGTCTTGGGCGGTCTGCGGCGGAGAGTTCGTCTCAAGAAAGTAGTTCCGGTCTGTGGACGTGCAACAGGCGAGTGGTTGTGACGTGAGTGTACGTCCGGTGTGAACCGGTCTGTAAGTGGGCGCGCTCACCTCCAGATGGCAGATCTTTCTAGTGGCAGGCACGGAGGCCACTAAAGTACATTGCCCTTTATACCTCTGCTCCATCATTTCCCATTTCTCACTTTCTTTCTTTCTTCTTCTATCTATCACTCTTTTTTTCTCTATTTCTCTCTCTCTCTCTCTC
>NW_004798612.1:98394-99771 GCF_000002075.1 Aplysia californica | reverse complement strand
GAGAGAGAGAGAGAGAGAGAGGGGTGTTTTTATAAGAGTTTTACGGCACTTGTAACACAATTAGGTCACACAAGTGCCGAAGATAAGAGGAGTTTCAAGATATACACAACAAAGATTACGGCCATATAATATGTTTAACAGGAAAGAAGGAGAAAACCACATCAGAGGGCCTACCAACCACCCTTAGCAAGACAGACTGATCAAAGAGAAGCGCATTTAGCGCTATAAAACTGACATTACGATTATTTTAGTTTAGTTTAGTTTAGTTTTAGCAGAAGGTTTTGCGGCGCTCGCAACTGCATAAGGTCATAAGAGCGCCAGAAGATTAGAGGTGTTACAAGAGAGAAACAAACATAAAAAAGAAGAAGGGGAGATAAGGACGATAGATGTTTGATAGGAAAGAAGAAGCAAACCACACCAGAGCACCCGCCAGCCACCCACTACGATTATTTAGGGCAAATGATGAGGGGTAACTGTATAGAAAAAACTAACATCTCGATTAGCAACGGGCGAATGAGTATATTGTTATTATATAGTATCTATTTTCATTTCAGCTTTTAGTGTTGAAAAAATCTTACGGCACGTGCAAGACAATAAGGTCGTATAATTGCCGGGGATAAGAGGTGCTATATTAAGAGTAACGAAAACAAAAAAGAAGGAGGGAAAAAAATCAGGACGATATCAGGACGAGCACGAGAGCTTGGCGCACAGTACAACAATATCTACACTGAGGGCTCGGCGAGTGCAGGAACAACGGATGGCCGCGCTGGGGTCGTCATCACAACGGGGGACCCGGCCATCCAACCCGGCCGCTGCCGAGACACTGAGGGAGAAAGGCGCTCCATTCACGTGCTCTTTCGAGGAAGAGACGATAGCCTTGGAATATCCATTGACTGGATCGACAGACAGTGTGATGCATCCAACTCGGTCGCTATCTTTACAGTCAATCGCTAGGCATGGGACTAGTGAGAACATCATCATCCCTCCACCAAATGGGACCACGAATAAATAACACAACACTTCAAAAACACGATTGATCCCTGGTCAATGCGATATCCTCGGCAACGATCTCGCCGGCAGTAATGCCAAACAGGCAACAGCACTGCCGGGCCCAGGCTGCCAAATTACATATGAAAGTGGTTGCGCTCAGATAAAACTGGTCACAAAAGACTCCCCCATACCCCACATGCAGACGAGGGAAATATGCAGGGCAATTTCCTAAAGAAAAAAACGGGAGGCTCAAATAAGTTCCGCAGTGACCAGTCACTGCTGGTAAATATTAGGAACGGCCACTTCTCTGGGCTGCGGGCCTACAAAAATAGAATAAACAAAACATCGGACCCAATCTGTCCATTGTTGAGGGAGGAGCCCCACGAT
>NW_004798612.1:97113-98294 GCF_000002075.1 Aplysia californica | reverse complement strand
AAATAGAGATATAGAAATGTCCAAGACACCACAGATCTGCAAATAGAGATATAGAAATGTCCAAGACACCACAGATCTGCAAATAGAGATATAGAAATGTCCAAGACACCACAGATCTGCAAATAGAAATATAGAAATGTCCAAGACAACAGTCTCTCACTCTGACGTGAGTGCACGGTTTCATTTATCGGGACCAAATGGGGGACAGGGAGGGAAACACTTGTGTGTGGATGTTACTGAAAACTCTTGGCTCAAGGCACACTACCATGTCCAAGTTACTGACAAGTCTTGGTTCAAGGCATACTACCATGTCCAAGTTACTGACAAGTCTTGGCTCAAGGCACACTACCATGTCCAAGTTACTGACAAGTCTTGGCTCAAGGCACACTACCATGTCCAAGGACTCTCAAGCTATGGAGACCTCCAAACGTTGACGTCCATTTTCTCACTAAGTTTCCCTCTGAAATCTGGCCACCCTCTCCTCCTTCAAACGCAAGTACCTCGACTTCTATTCAGGACAGATGTGGGTTTTTTTTCACCGAAAGCAAAATAAATGAAGGTGATTCCCTTAATTCCACAAGCCCACAAATTGACAAGCGCCTGTGGAAATCCACGAATTCCGAATTTAAACACTTTGCAGTGGCTTAGCGCAATAATGCGACGGTGAAAATTATTCGTTGTGGAGAATGTTGGTGAAAATGTAATAGGTTTAACGCCCCTATCAACACCGTTATGGTGAAATGGTATTCGTGTAAAGTGCCTTTCCCTGAGGCTCGAACCCCGATGGGTGTACCAGATGGGCTATTTTGTACTGGCTGACCAGATTTGCTATTTTGTACTGGCTGACCAGATTTGCTATTTTGTACTGCTGGCTGTGAGACTGCACGGTGTTAACTTTCAATTTCAAAAAGACAGAAAGAAGTGGACGGAGAGCAATAAAATCTCACGAGACAACTCAATTAAAAAACAAAACATTCAAGAAGATGTTTTCATCTGAGAACCCGGGCCATCTCCTGCTGGGTCCGACATGGCACCAAACAGAGGTGAACTCTTTTATACATCAGGACAACTAAGGTGAACTCTTTTATACATCAGGACAACTGAGGTGAACTCTTTTATAATAATAATAATAATAAATAGCATTTATACTGCGCATTTCCATTTCCTAAAAGATGCTCAAT
>NW_004798612.1:95760-97013 GCF_000002075.1 Aplysia californica | reverse complement strand
ACACACACACACACACACACATCAGAGCACCCGCCAACCACCCACTACAAAATAGTTCGACTAAAAAGTAACGCACTGAGCGTCATAAAACAGGCATTACGATTATTTAAAAACAGTGTCTGGGGAAAAACCCGGCAAGGTAGAGGTAACAACTATATATAAAGAGAACAGAAATATCAGTCAGCAGCTGGCCAGGGGTTTATTACACAGTAGTACAAAATATCGTGTCTAATTTCAGAGATAAAAAGCCAATCTGTAAGCCATAGGTAGACAAGACATTAACGTTTCCTCAGGGATTTCCACTGAAGGAAGCGCTGATACCTCTATAAATAAACATGTAAGCCCCCACGATTGGAAGAATCTGAGGTCTGATTCATAGACCGCGACTTTGACGGAAGTCCGAGACTATTTCAGTTGTCTCGGACTAAAACGTGTTGTAGGCTATTCATGGAGCCCGACAGTACAAAGTCAAGGACTAAAGGAGGGAGTAAACGGGTGAAATTTACACCTGCGATCTAGCAGGCGTGGCGAGCGTAGTCTAGGTCTTTAGTATTAGTAAGAGTGTTACGGCACTTGCAACACAATACGGTCATATAAGTGCCAAAGATTAGAGGTGTTTCAAGAGAGTAACAAACATAAAAAAGAAGGAGGGGAGGCAAAGACGATACATGTTTGATAGGAAAGAAGGAGCAAATCACACCAGAGCACCCGCCAACCACCCACCTAGTCTGGGACTAATAAATGCCAAAAAAATAATAATAATAAGTAATAATAAATTATAAATAGCATTTGTATAGCGCATACCCCCGCTCACCAGAAGCACTATGCGCTTTACGCTATACTATTATTGCCCCAGTAAACCATAGAACACTCAGAAAGATTCTCCTCCTGCCGAGAAGCAGCTGTTGAGTTGTACTTATAACATTACGGTACTGCGCAACTGGGATGTTTCAAAATGGTTGAAGTGAGCCAGCCCACTGTCAGTAGAACCGCTACACGTGTCACGGCGGCCCTTCTTCTCCTGTTGAAGAACTGCTACATCCGAATGCCGACACAGCAGGAGGCGAATCTGTCCAAAGTCAAGTTTTTTTTAAAAACATGCACCGATTTCCCAACACTTTAGTGTGTATCAACGGTACACAAGTTCCCATCCATCCAGATCCCCAGTGAGCAGGAACATGAGTTTGTGAAAAGGACAAACTTCCATTCGATAAATGTGCAGGTAAGTCCCCCCCCCCTCTCTCTTTCTCTCT
>NW_004798612.1:94013-95376 GCF_000002075.1 Aplysia californica | reverse complement strand
GTGTATGGATTACATTACTGTAGGATCCATAGGCGAGGCTCTTGTTACTGCAAATGAGCAGCAGTGCACTGGTACTTTAAAAACCCAACACCTTTTGTTCCAGGTGGTTTGTGATGCAGACCTTCTGTTCATCAACGTAGGTGCAAATTGGTCTGTATCATTCTGTGCATGATCATAGAGTGCTCAGACTGTCACCACTGTTCGAGGGATTTGAAGGAAACCAGAGGCCTCTTCAAGGGATCATCGTAGGGGACAGTGGGTACATGATCCGTCCATGGCTGATGACACCTCTAAAATACCCTCGTACTCGCAGAGAAAGGCAGCACAATCGTTCACACAACGCAACTCGAGCAGCGATTGAGAGGTGTATTGGCGTGGCAAAACAGCGCTTTCATTGCTCGCGAGCAGGTCTTCGTCTTAAACCAAAGAACCATTGCAAGGTCATTATTGCCTGCCTCCTGCTGCACGACAGAGCCAAGCGGTCTCGTCTTCCTCCACCACCTCCAGATTCTTCAGAGTCTGAATCAAGTTCCAGAAGCTTTGAGTCTGATGATGACATGGATGAAGACAACAACCCTAGCGATGCAATAGAAAGAGGAAGGACAGCTGCCGGAAAGGTGGTTCGGGAAAGGATCATCATGACCTCCTGCGTTCTCCCTTTCCCTCCTATGGCGTTCACTTTATCTGTTATTCTGTCCCAAATCTCTTTTTTGTTTTCTTCACCATCACACCGTTCTGCAAGGTAGACAACAGGTAAGCTGCATCCGTTGAAATTTTCTTCAGCATCAGTGCAGTCTCTTCTCTTCATCCGAAAAATTCGGTTTCGTTACCCTTTGGCAGATTCCATAGCCGAATAGGTCAAAAGGTTGATGAAAATTGATCAAAACTGATTCAAAACTCAAGAGCAAACACGAAGCGGAAAAGAACACGTCCGTGTTACTTTGCACGCGCAGTGGAAAAAGAAAGCAGTTAACAATAGCTTGACCTTAGTAGTCTGAGACTTCGGACACGTAGTCCGTGCAAAGATTCTCTTTGTCCGCGACTTCGTTGTCAGAGGTGAAGTAGAACTCTAAGAAAAGCTTACTTCTCGTTGGCAAGGACTTGTCTTAGCTTATCTTAGCTTTGGACTATGAAGTCTCAGACTTCGTCATTGTCCGGGACTACTAAAGTCTCAATCCATGAATCAAACCCTTGAATCGCTGCCATATACTACGTCACCTCTCAACGACACAAGGTAATACAAATGCAGCTTTGGGACATGCACAGCATTTATTATTACACACATGTTTGTGTGTGTTTGGTATGTGTGTGCGTGTGTGTGTGTGTGTGTGTGTGTGTGTGTGTGTGTGTGTGTGTGTGTGTG
>NW_004798612.1:87465-93913 GCF_000002075.1 Aplysia californica | reverse complement strand
GTGTCGTGTGTGTGTGTGTGTGTGTGTGTGTGTGTGTTTGCGTGTATGTGCGCGTGTCGGGTGTGTGTGTGTGTGTGTGTGTGTGTGTGTGTGTGCGCGTGCGTGCGCGCATGTGTGTTTGTGTGTGTGTGTGTTTGTGTTAGGGTGGTTGTCTTTAAAAAGGGGAGGTAGGGTAGAATGCCATTATCAAATGCCTTTAAGCGTGGCTTTGCAAATAATATGTTATGTGATGAAAATACGAATCGTAGGAAGGTGGGAGTGGTGATGTGATTTCCTGCCCTTTGTAAATCTTTTCTTTCAGTCTGTCACTTTTTTAAACAATCGATATTGTGAATGAATCGGAAGGTTATTGATTGATGTGCTGAAAAATCTCTCCCAAACGGAACGGCCATCGTTTAGCCACGGTGTTGGTGTGTGTGTGTGTGCGTGTGTGTGTGTGCGTGTGTGTGTGTGTGTGTGTGTGTGTGTGTGTGTGTGTGTGTGTGTGTGTGTGTGTATGATGATAGATTTCCCTACACCCCCAACCCCCACCTGGACAGTGCTACTGACTGAAGTGTCTTTAGGCCATACCCAAATGGGGATATTAACATGTTCTTATGCACAGTAGATTGTAGAATTGTAAATGGTCTGATTTATCAACGTCATGCTCACACTGTGCCGGAACAACATGGGGGAAACTATTGCTTTTTCTGTCCTCATCTTTACTATCGTCATTTTATCCTCTACTTCTTTAGTGTGTTTGTCACTCTCTTGTGAATTGCTATTTCCGGGGTGCCTTGATAGTCGAAGCAGACTTTGTGCTGTTGAGGCTAGAGAGGTGAACAGAGTAAGCCTGATTCCGCGTTTGGACTTCTCTGTTGATATCCACCCCTTGGTGCCCATATGACTTACTGCAGTTGTGAGCTCCGTAAAACCTCTACTAAATTGTGTCGATAGTGCCGTAAAACATCTACCCAATCAATCAAACCTATACTAAAACACAATATTTTCCTGTGGAAGGATTTCTTCCCTTGCCCCGGGTCAGGGGGTGGGTGGTTGGCTGGTGCTCTGGTGTGGTTTGCTTCTTCTTTCCTATCTAACGTCTATCGCCCTGATCTTTCCTCCTTCTTTTTTTGTGTTTGTTACTTTCTTGTAACACATCTAATCTTCTGTCGCTTACATGACCTTATATAGTGTTGCAAGTACCGAAAAACTGTTACTAATACTAAACATCTGTCGTTCTTGTCTGTCCTTTTTTGTGTTTGTTACTCTCTTGTAACACCTCTAACTTTCGCCACTTATATGACCTTATTGTGTTGCAATTGCCTTAAAACTCTTACTAAAAACTAAAAAGAACTGCCAACGTTGAGGCGCGGTATCTGTGTGCTGTTTTATAATGATAGATTTCCCTGTGGAAGGGTTTCTTCCCTTGCCCCGGGTCATCGCGACTCTGGCCGCATGGAAGATTTGTGCACAGTTCACAGATACATTTATTGTTGTTGTACTTTTGTGGGTGGTTGGAGGGCGCCGCTGACCGGACCTGATGGTTATTAGGTGGTTGAAGTTTGCTTCTTCTTTCCTACCCCCCCCCCCAACTATAGTACTTTTCTCTTCCCGTGGGTAGCTTGCGGGTGCTCTGGTGTGGTTTGCTCCGTCTTTCCTATCAAACATCTATCGTCCTTATCTCTCCTCTTTTTTGTGTATGTTACTCTCTGGTGACACATCTATTCTTCGGCACCTATATGACTTTATTGTGTTGCAAGTGCCATAAAACTCTTACTAAGACTAAAAAGAACGGGCAGCGTTAGGGACGGTGTCTGTGTGCTGTTGTATGATGATACATTTCCCTGTAGAAGGATTTCTTCGCTTGCCCCGGGTTATCGCGACTTTGGCTGCGTGGAAGATTGGTGCGCAAATACATGATTTTTTGTTACCGGTATTGTACTTTTGTGAAGGGTCTCTCGTGGCCAAGAGGTTAAGATGTTCGCCTCTCATTCAAAGGTCCCGGGTAGCGACGGAAACATTTTCATCTCTAAAATTGTATCCTTTGACCTCTCCTTTCCTGCTCTCTAGCAATGTTCTGTCGTCTGCTTTCGCCTCCACTTTCTTCCCTCATCCCCTCACCTCCTTTGCCCCCTCCACTGGGCTCCTGACTCTTTCTGCAGCCTTTCTCCTGCTACTCCTTGGCTCTTTCTTACTGCTGTCTTTCCGCCACACCCCCAATTTTCTGGTAGGAAAGACTACACCTAGCCTTCCGGACAAAGGCGAAATATCTCGGAGGTCCCATGTGCAAGTTGCGCACGTTAAAGATCCCTTGGTTGTCTAAAAACGTTAGGAGTAGGCTTCGGCCGCCACCCGGGCAAAATTCAAAATTTTCTTCCAACTGAAAACGTTTAATGTCTCGTGCGCTCATGAAGTAAAACACTTACTAAACAAATAAAAATAAATAAAAAATAAAAAAACAAACTTTTGTGGGTGGTTGGAGGGCGCCATTGTTCAGACCTGATGGTTCATTTTTCTCCTTCTATAGTTTGTGGTTGTCCTTCTGTTTTACTGTGTCTATACTATATGATCGTTACTGTGTGGATGTGTGTCTCTTTACTGACACTATATGACCGTTATTGTGTCAATGTGTATCTCTTTACTCACACTGTATGACCGTGGGGGGTTGGCGGGTGCTCTGGTGTGGTTTGCTCCTTCTTTCTTACCAAACATCTATCATCCTGATCTCCCCTCCTTCTTTTTGTGTTTGTTACTCTCTTGTGACTCATCTATTGTTCGGCACATATTATGACCTTATTGCGTTGCAAGTGCGCAAAACTTACAAAACCAAGACTTTGTGCTGTTGAGGCTAGAGAGGTGAGCAGAGTAAGCCATATTCCCCGTTTGGACTTCTCTGTTGACATCCACCCCTTGGCGCTCATACGACCTTATGCAGTTGCGAGTTCCGTAAAAGCTTACTAAAACAAACAAGCAAACATTCACTAACATTCACCTTGCATTATCTTATCAACCCCGACTGGCTGCACAAGTAGTCTGTGTTGATACTTTGTCTCGTGACCTTGGGTGCTGAAGGTCGGTGACCCATGGCCTCGTCTGATTGTGTGTAGTGTGTCCCTCAGCCGCAGTCTCTATCCGGAGACGTCCCCGACGGAGATAGAACAATCAAAATGCTTTGTGCCTCTGGACCAAGTAAAAATAACTGGGGGGGGGGGGGGGGGGGTTACAGGGTGGCATGCCCCCCCCTGTTTTAACCCATAATTTGATGTTTTGCAGTTAGGATTGACATTTTTAATGAAAATATTTGATTTGCGACAGTCTTAGTGGCTATATGTGTGATCTGCAGCAAGCAATACGCAGTTCGACCCCCCAAAGCAGTGCATCTGAGTGCGGAAGTGCGTCTCCGAATAGTTCCAGGGTACTCGCCGGAGACGTCTCCGAATATCTTCCGCTCCCACTGCCGAAAGATACCCCCCCCCCTCCGGGCGGTGCCACTGACTGAAGTGTCTTTAGGCCATTCCCAAAAGGGGGGACATTTCTCGTTTTTGTGCACAGTGACCTTAAGTGACCTTTTTGTGTCGCAAGACAGTGCAGTAAAACTCTTACTGAAACCTAAAAAAACCCCTTTCCCTATACCATTAGTCCCGGCCGGCTGTGATGTCATAAGATATCCCGTTATCTCAAGTACCTGGGAGGAGGTGACGTCATATGTTCCGTTATCTCAAGAGGTAGTGACGTCATGTACCGTTATCTCCAGGACCTCTGGGAGGTGTGGGAAAGTTGTCAGGTGTCGTCAGGTGTGGAGAGGGACGTGCGGGTCAGGCTGACCTGACCCCCCCCTCCCCCAAGGGCAGTGCTACTGACTGAAGTGTCTTTAGGCCATTCCCACACGGGTATATTAACTCATTGCGGTGGCGCATTCTGTTGTTTCGAACGCTTGAAACACGAGCCTCTAGAATACTTTTTAAAAAGCATAATAACTTTATTATTCATACGTAGTTTTTAATTCTGTTTCCATTATCTGGCACTTAAAAAGATAGATAACAATTGTGTATTTATAATACAATATGAAAACTTGTGTTTCTAGTCTGTATGATGGCTCGAAATATCCCGCAACTTTGCTTTTCATCTGCGACAGTCCGACATATGTGTCCGCTTCGTCCTTAATGAGTTAACATGTTCGTATGAACAGTAGAATTGTAAATGGGCTGATTCATCAATGTCATGCTCATACTGTGCCTGAACTGCAACAGGGAACTGATGCTTTTTCTTTCCTAATCCTTAGCCTACTATAGTCATTTTTCCTCTACTTCTTTTGTGTTTGTCACTCTCTTGGTCTTGGTCTTGGTCTTGGATCCAGAGCTAAAATCATAGCAGGCGGCGCATGTCCATAGCTGCTCATCTCTCCTTTCCAGCGTCCACATCAGGGTCTTCCTGCTAATTGTCTCCATGAGGAGCTGGTTTGAGACATGCCTGACCACTCCTCGGAGCAAACTTTTTTTCGCTGTGCCCCGCACACACTTTCCTTTTATTGTGCTGAGTGTGTGGGAGTCTGTCTCCTCTTGGTTGAGAAGGCTCTCCTTGCATCTGGCGACCACCATTGGTGGGTCGAGCATCAACTTTCCACTGCCTCCTTCTGATGCCAGCTCGCCTTTTCCTGTGTCTCCCACCCCTTCTGCCTCTCCTACCTCTCCTACCTGATGTGGACTCCGCAAAGGATCTCAAGCAAGGAGCACGTCCACCGTCGCTCCTGCGAGAACCCTGTAAATTGTTATCAATTAAAACCATAGCTCTCTTGTGAACTGCTATTTCCGGGGTGCCTTGATAGTCGAAACAGACTTTGTGCCTTTGAGGCTAGAGACGTGAGCAGAGTAAGTCTGATTCCCTGCAAGGACTTCTCTGTTGACATCCACCCCTTGGCGCTCATATGACCTTATGCAGTTGCGAGTGCCGTAAAATCTCTACTAAAACAAAAAAAATGCTAAAACCTCTACTTCTTTTGTATGTTTGTCATTCTCTTGTGAACTGAAATTTCCGTGGTGCTTTGATAGTTGAAGCAGACTTTCTGCTGTTGAAGCTAGAGAGGTGAGCAGAGTAAGCCTGATTCCCTGTACTGTTAGGGCTTCCACTCATGGCGCTCATATGACCTTATGTAGTTGCGAGCGCCGTAAAAGCTCTACTAAAACAAACAGCCTAGTCAGGCCTAGTGGTTAGGCTACCGGGCTCGTAATCGTGAGAATGCGGGTTCGGGGGTTCGAGCCTCAGCTCGGTCGGACGTTGTGTCCTTGGGAAATGCACTTTACCCGAATTTCACACTTGGCTCGATCCTTTCGAAGATGAATGTTAAACTCTCCTTTCTTCCTTTCTTCTGTTGTAGTTATGTTATTGTGTTGTGTGGTAGATATTATTGTTATGTTATTCTGTTGGATGACCTCTGTATCGCCGTCCAGCCAAGGTTTGCCTCCCCCCCACCCCCACCCCAGGGCAGTGCTACTGACTGAAGTGTGTTTTGGCCATTCCCAAAAGGTGGTTGGTTAGTGGGTGCTGTGGTGTCGTTTGCTTTTTCTTTCCTATCACACATCTATCGTCCTTATCTCTCCTCCTCTTTTGTGTATGTTACTCTCATGATCTTGTAACGCCTCTATTCTTCGGCACTTATATGACCTTATTGTGTTGCAAGTGCCGTAAAACACTGTCTAAAACTAAAATGACCCCTGTATCGCCATCCAGCCAAGGTTTGCTGTCCCCACCCCCACCCCAGGGAAGTGCTGCTGACTGCAGTGCCCCGGGGGGAGGGGGGCAGTGCCACTGACTATAGTGTCTTTAGGTCTTTCCCAAAGGGGGAACATTTCTCGTTCATGTACATTAGAATTGTAAAAGGGCTGATTCATCATGTCACGCTCATAACTGTGCCTGATCTACAACAGAGAACTGTTGCTTTTTCTTTCCTAATCCTTACTATTGTCATTTTCCTCTACTTCTTTTGTATGTTTGTCACACTCTTGTGACTTGCTCTTTCCGGGATGCCTTGATAGCCGAACTAGACTTTGTGCTGTTGAAGCTAGAGAGGTGAACAGAGTAAGTCTGATTCCCTGTAAAGACTTCTCTGTTGGCACCCACCCCTTGGTGCTCATTTGACCGTATTAATATGCAGTTGCGAGCGCCGTAAAACCTTCTAGTAAACTAACTGACTGAAGTGTCTTTAGGCCATTCCCAAAGGGGGAATATTAACTTGTTCTTATGCACCGTAGAATATTGTAAACGGGCTGATTTATCAATGTCGTGCTCAATGAAACAGTTTCTTTTCTCTTCCGGAAAAAGTCGATGGGTTGAGTTGAGGTGACGAGTTGGCCGAGGGCATGTCAAATATTTCTTATCTCCCCTCCCTCTCTCTCTCTCTCTCTCTCTCTCTCTCTCTCTCTGTTCTCTGTCTGTCTGTGTATAATTTATAATCTTTCTATCTCTAAAT
>NW_004798612.1:83199-85351 GCF_000002075.1 Aplysia californica | reverse complement strand
AACACTACTACTGCTACTACTACTACTACTACTACTACTACTACTACTACTACTACTACTACTACTACTACTACTACTACAAAAAAGCAGCCACAACAACAACAACAACAACAACAACAGCAACAGCAACAACAGCAATAACAGCAATAACAGCAACAACAGCAACAACAACAGCAACACCACCACCACCAAAAACTACAACTACAACGAACAATCTATCAATATTTTCCTCCACAGTTTACGTGGAACAACAACAACAACAACAACAACTACAGCAGCAGTAACAACAACAACTAACAATCAATATTATGTCTCCCACAGTTTATGTCGACAATGTGAACAGACCCGGCTACCAGCTACACCTCGTTCATCACTCCAACTACTGGGGCAACTACGAGCCCTTGGATGGAGGTAAGATCTCTGTCAACGTAACGGTTTGGTAAGATCTCTGTTAGTGGGTGTTGGCGGGTGCTCTGGAATGGTTTGCTCCTTCTTTCCTATCAAACATCTAAGGTCATATTATGCAGTTACGAGCGCGTAATACCTCCTCTAAAACAAACAAAAATATATAGCGTATTTATCTTTCCTCCTTTTTTATGTTTTTTACTCTCTTGTAACACCTCTAATCTTCGGCACTTATATGACTTTTTTTTGTGTTGCAAGTGCCGTAAAACTCTGCCGTAAGATCTCTGTTAGGGTAACCGTTAGTAAGATCTGTCAACGTAACGGTTTGGTCAGATCTCTGTCAGGGTAACAGTTTGGTCAGATCTCTGTTAGGGTAACGGTTTGGTCAGATCTGTCAGGGTAACGGTTTGGTCAGATCTCTGTCAGGGTAACTGTTTGGTCAGATCTCTGTCAGGGTAACGGTTTGGTCAGATCTGTCAGGGTAACTGTTTGGTCAGATCTCTGTCAGGGTAACTGTTTGGTCAGATCTCTGTCAGGGTAACGGTTTGGTCAGATCTGTCAGGGTAACTGTTTGGTCAGATCTCTGTCAGGGTAACTGTTTGGTCAGATCTCTGTCAGGGAAACGGTTTGGTAAGATTATTGTCAATATAACGGTTTTGTAAGATTTCTGTTAGGGTAACTGTTTGGTACGATCTCTGTTAGGGTGACCGTTTGGTAAGATCTGTTAGGGTAAGGACCTGTGTGGTAGAACTCCTTGGCGAGATATATGGTCGATTTTAAGGACAAGCGGGCTAACCCAGATTTGGATTGTTTCCAGAAATCTTGACCTACACCAAAAGTGGAGAAGTTTGTTTTCCTTGGTGTGTATATTTGTTTGGTTAAAGAGAAAACGCTCCTTGTCTTTTTAAAGAAACTGAGCAAGGGTCCAAAAACTTTTCCCCTTGATTTTCTCAAAACAGCTTTTTTTTAATCGGGATAGCCCCCTTGTGCTTAGAAGCGACCATATGTGAGGCACCGTGGTGTAATCAGGCTCTCGTCCAAATAGTGAAATCAACGAAACTGGTGTTTTTCTGGCCGTCTGGCAGTTTTGTTCTAACTTTCTTTTTTTGACTCAACACCTTTTACGTTCATTTATAAACTCGTCGATTTTTACTGAAAAATTGATGGAAGGCACCAAAAATGTAAATGTTTAGTTTCTAAGGCCTTTTAAGCTATGGGAGTTAGCAAACTTTGGCGGCCATTTTCTAGCTAATTTTACCTTTGAAACCAGTTGACCCTCACCTCCTTCAATTGCAAATATCACGACCTCTTTTCAACATAGATGGATTTTTTTCACCAAAAACAAGGCACATGAACAGGCTTTAAGATGATACCAATAACCCCATATGCCCCGAAAATTTGAGAGAGCCTGATTCCACCTATTCAGACTGCATATTATGTTTTAAACTGTTTAGTGACTTTTATCAACGTGTCCTAGTAAGATATATGTACGAATGTATTTTTAAATGGACATACACTTATATACGGTGTTGAGCCCAAAGCAAAGTGATATCAATGAAAATTTGCCCAGCAACCGACAAAAAAGTAGGTTTTCTTCCGTGTCGTCATTTTGACGAGCCTGTGATTTCATCACGCTGTCTCTCCACCAGATGTAGGTCAATGGGGCCAGGCTGCGTCTCTGTGTGCGCTCTGTGTGCGTGCGTGTGCGTGCGTGTGCGTGCGTGTGCGTGCGTGTGCGTGCGTGTGT
>NW_004798612.1:79793-81486 GCF_000002075.1 Aplysia californica | reverse complement strand
CCCACACACACACACTCACACACACCCACACACACTTACTCACTCACACTCACACCTTTCCCTATGACCAACTAGTTGACATGTTTTTCTCGCTCCCCGCGGCCAGCTCAAAAGACAGGTGAGTACTCCTCCCAGCATGCATGGCTCGCAGTTCAGCATCCACGGGTCTGCCTTGTGGGTTTTTTTTTTTTCTCGGGTTCTGGTGTTTTTGTTTACAGCATGTTCACTCAGTTTGATGTCCATTCAATGTGATTTCCGATATCCGCTCACGTGCAATGTCCACTCAGTCTGTGCCAGGCTGGTGAAATCGGGCGCTTGTCAAAGTCAGGAAGTCGAACAAACCATCCAACATGTGCATGTTTCTCTCTTGTAACACATCTATTCTTATATAACCTTATTGTGTTGCAAGTGCCGTAAAACTCTTACTAGTAGGTGGTTAGAGGGTGCTCTAGTGTGGTTTACTTCTTCTTTCCTATGAAAAATCTATCTTCCTTATTTCCCCTTCTTCTTTTTTATGTTTGTTACTCTCTTGTAACACCTCTAATCTTCTAGCGCTCATTTGACTTTATGCAGTTGCGAGCGTCGTAAAACCTCAACTAAAACTAAAATTAAAACTCTTACTAAAACTAAGAGATGAGACCAGTAGCTCCATCTAGCCAAACGTTTACGAGCGCCTGATTCCACCATGCCTCGACACATTTCACGACCCCAAAGCTTTCTTGTCCCATCTCCATTTTTGATAACAGTGAAAACAATTTAATTTTATATTAACAAAGAGTGAGTTTGGTGGTGGTTGGCGGGTGCTCCTATGTGGTTTGCTCCTTTTTTCCTACCAAACGCCTATCGTCCTGATCTCCCCTCCTTCTTTTTTGTGTTTGTTACTCTCTTGTAACGCCTCTAATCTTCGGCACTTATATGACCTTATTGTTTCAAGTGCCGTAAAACTCTTACTAAAACTACTAAAACTCTTACTAAATTTTTTTAAAAACTGAGTGAGTTTAAGAAGTCATATTTTAAATGATACAAAAATGGAGATAGGACAAAAGCACTGAGGTCGCGATTTGTTGAAATCGAAAACTGTGCGTCGAAAGTAGAAAAGTAGGAACATTTTTCGATTTCGATAAAACTGCGTGTTGTGCACATCCCGTGGGGTGAATGTGTTGTCTGCTGCCTTGATAGTGTGTTATCTGGTCTGTCGGGGAGTCGTTCCTTTATTCTTGTGCCTGGTGGTGTGTCTTGTGTTGTGGAAACTGCTGTTTTCTTTTTGATGATGAAATGATTGTTGTTGCTGTTGTTGTTGTTGTTGTTATTGCTGCTGCAGTTGTTGTTGTTAATGTTGTAATTGTTGTTGTTGTTGTTGTTGTCGTCGTTGTTGTTATTGCTGCTGCAGTTGTTGTTGTTATTGATACTGCAGTTGTTGTTGTTGTTGTTGTTGTAGCTGTTGTTGTTACCATAGTTGTTGTTGTTGTTGTTGTTGTTGTTGTTACTTTTAGTGCAATTGCGGCAGTAGTTGTAGTTGTTGTTGTTTGGAGGGCGCCACTGGTAGGTCCCATTTATTTACTTTCCCTTCTTTATTTCTGTCTGTCTTTCTTTTTCCCAGCACTAAACTGTCGTTATTGTGTCGATGTGAGCTATTGTTGTTGTTGATGTGGCTGTTGTTGTTGTTGTTGTTGTTGCTGCTGCTGCTGCTGCT
>NW_004798612.1:60783-75726 GCF_000002075.1 Aplysia californica | reverse complement strand
CCCCCGCCCCCCTGTGGGTGATTGATGGGTGCTGTTGTGTGGTTTGTTCCTTCTTTCCTATCAAACATCTATTGTCCTTATCTCCCCTCCTTCTTTTTTTCTGTTTGTTACTCTCTTGTAACACCTAGTTTTCTGCACGTATATATGACCTTATTGTGTTGCAAGTGCCGTAAAAAACTTACTAAAACTAAAACTAAACCCCACCCCTCTTCCGCCCTCTCCTCCCCCCCCCCCTCACTCACCCTTCACATGGGTGGTTGGCGGGTGCTCTGGTGTGGTTTGCTCCTTCTTTCCTATCAAACATCTATCGTCCTTATCTTCCCTCCTTCTTTTTTCTGTTTGTTACTCTCTTGTAACACCTCTATTCTTCCACTCGTATATGACCTTATTGTGTTGCAAGTGTGTTGCAAACACATACTAAAACTAAACTACCCCTCCACCCCTTCCTCCCCCCCCCTCACCCTTCACACACACAGGAGAAGAGCAAAGCCATCATGATAGTGATGGGCACCCGCGGCCAGAACACGCTACGCCGGACCTTCATGGGCAGTGTCAGCGACAGTGTGGTCCACCACGCCAGCTGCCCCGTGCTGGTCTGTTGTCACCCCAAGCACTGAGTGACCGACACACGGCCACCCGCCGGTCGGCTGAACCTCAGCTGACCCCCAGCTGATCCCCAGCTGACTGGTAGAGCAGATTATGAGATGGCCACCACTGACTTGCTCAGCAATATTTGTTCATGATGCGATGTTCATTCATTTTTTCCCCCCAGACTCTGCCCTGACTTGGTCGCTTTTAAGGACAAGCAGGCTTACCCAGATTTTGGGGGTTTCCAGAAATCTTGATCTACACCAAATGTGGGCCTTGCCCTACCTATAGGAGAAGTTTGATTTCATTGGTGTGTATATTTGTTCGGTTGTAGAGAAACATCTCCTTTTCTTTTAAACAAACTGAACAGGGGTCCAAAAACTGCACCTTCGATTTTCTGAAAACAGCAATTTTCGGGATAGCCCCCCTTGTGCTTAAAAGCGACCATTTGTTCATGCGATGTTCATTTACTTTTTTTCCCAACTCTGCCCTAACTTCTGAGTGGGTTTTTTTTTTCTCCCATAAATCCAATGGTTTTTTTCCCATAAATCCAAAATGTATTTTTATGAAACTTGTACAGTAGCTTGTAGTAGTTACGTAGATGAAGGAACATTTTTTGCTTTGTTTCAGAAAAAAGAAAAATTCCAAAAGTGTGCAGGTAAATTAAGGAAACTTCTGGGAGTGATGTTGGCGGCCCCACATGTTTTTGCCTTGGGTTGAAGTTGAAGGAAAAGTTGTAGCCAAATCACGACCTCAGGGCTTTCTTGTCGTATCTCCATTTTCTTTACAGTGAAAATGTGACATCTTTTTAAGTTCACTTTTTGTTATGAACTGTTTTCACAGATATTTAAATGGAGATAAGCCAGGAAGGCACTGGGGACGGGAAATGTGAAGACCTGAAGCAAAGAACTGCTGACTTTTTCCATGTTTTTCTTTGTTTAGGTAGGCCAGGTGTTGTAAGTCCCAGTGTGAGCGCACACTGTCGAGGGCAAACTTTCACATCGTCGCGTCCTGTCCCTGTGTGTTGACAAAACTCATGAATCAAAACTTTGTGGATGTAAAGGTTTCCCGTTTTACAGCTGTGACAGTCTTCGTTTTCCCCCCCAGAATCTTTTACTATCAAATTTCTCCCCCACATCTCTCTGTATTTTTCTCCCCGCATGACTTTGGTGAACACAGGATTTTTTTGGTTGTACGTTTGTGTTGAGATGGACACCACAGGTTGTGCGTTTCTCTGGATGTAGTCTTTGTCTCTGTCTGGTGTGACGTTTTGTCGACGCCGTGTGGGGTTGTCAGTGTCGCTGGTTCTAGTTCTCTGTCTGTCATTTTGAGGAAATAAAACTGAATGGACGTTACAAAGCCTGACATTATTATTCATGCTATTCAAATATACTGTGTGTGAGTTGTTAGAATGTTTCTTCTTCTATGATAGCGCGTTGTGTGGGCTGGCGCACAGTTCTGTACGATGTCACGCTATGAAATTCCAATATATCTATAGAGGAGAGTGGGATGGGCTGGGTCCCAATTTGTAGAGGTCAGAGCTTGACTTTCTACGGGCCAGGTGGTATGAATGTCTGTGTGTGGGTGGTTGGCGGGTGCTCTGGCGTGAAAGCGTTAGTTAATAAAGACATTTCTTCTCTGTTGTGTTGGTTACTTTCTATAATTTCCAAGGGATTTGGTTGTTGCTCTGAAAGATTTTGTTGATGGGAGACACATCATTCACAGAATTACGGATGGTTTATTTGTGTCTCAAGTGTGATCAGATCAGAACTATCCGACTGGTGTCTGTGGTGCAGCAGTTAGGCTCTTCACTGTCCCATGCAGGAAACCTAAGTTCAATTGGTCGCTTTTATTTAAGAACATGCGGGCTAACTTAGATTTCGGGGGTTTCCAGAAATCTTGACCTACACCTACAGTGGGTATTGCCCTACCTATAGAAGTTAGGTTTGATTGTCTTTTAAAGAAACGGAGCAACGGGCAAAAACTTAACCTTCGATTTTCTCAAAACAGCTTTTTTCGAGATAGCCTCCTTAAGCTTAATATTTAAAGCGACCAATTTGTGAGTGGGAAAAATTTTCCATCAAGTATCTCGTTCTTTCTGCAGGGACGTTTTGTCCCTCTCAGCCCAGGTTAACCTTGACACTCAGGGTTGGAAACCGGACTCCTAAATGATCTAAAATTGTGTTGAGGTTGTTGAAATGCCTACATTAAAAATTAAAAAAATTTTTCTTCTTCTCTTTAGATTTGTTGTGTATGAAGCAACTCTGGTGACAAATCTGCTCTTATTCACCACCTATGTGATCTAATTGTGTTGCAAGTGCTGTGAAAATCTTTCTTTAAAAAAATAAATAAATAAACTATGACGTGTTCCAAACTGTGCATTTTTGTCTCTGGTAGGGTTTTCAGACGCGTATGGACAGAAGTATCTAAAGAAAATTATTAAATGATGAGAGATAGATTTATACCAGCTTCTTATCTGTTGCTGATACATACACATGTGCGTCAGACCAGTTCCTTTATTTTTCCAGCGCATAATTGGTTTATTATTGTATTTTTTGTAGATGTTTGTGTTATAACGTTGTATTTTTGTGATGGCATTTTAGTTTTGTACTTCTGTATTTTTCTATTACTTGTATCATGTATAACCTTTGTAGTATGACTGAAACAAAGTCTTTCCTTCTGCACCTACAGAACAGATACTGTCTTACAAGAGACTTCTAATACAATATCAATCACTTCTCTATCAAGATAACAACACGTATCATTTTCTAATTCAAGTGTGTGCCTGGAGAAAGGTCCCAGTTCTTTAATTACAAGTTTGGATGTTGAAATTTGGGCATATTCTTGTTGTAGCCAATTCAATGCTGAACACACTGATCATTTAATTTTTCAAACATCTTGAGTGGTTCTAAAGATACGCCACATTTAGTAACATATATAGGCTTTAAAAGCATAGTGTGGAGAAAAACCCAATTTCTAGCACAATTTGACCCTTGATAAAGTACATGCTGAAAAAATAATTAATAAAAAATATATATAAAGCCTCAAAATACTATAAAATCATTTCAAAATATTAAGAAATTATGGTTAATTGAGTGTTTTCTGATGGAACTAAATTTTTTACCATTACCAATTTTGGGGCCTTTTCACCCGGTTGCTCAAAATAAGAAATAGCTTTACCAACAACTTGGATCTTTCCAGGAACACGCATATGTTTTCCTCAAGTTTTTGGTACAATTTTATGTACTGGTATTGCATACGATAGATAAAAAGGAACTTTTTGCTTTATTTAAAGGTCATCACTGTATTTTTGTTCCAGCCTCACAATATTACTAAAACTATGTTTCCCTGAGATGTACACAAATAAACCATTGTATCTCTACCAAAGTCATTTTGTTTCTTTTCTCTGCTTCACAGGGAGTGGGGGGGGGGGGGGGAGGGCTCTCGTGGCCTAGAGGTTAAGGTGTTGGCCTGTCATTCAAAGGTCCCGGGTTCGAATTCGGGTAGCGACCGAAAAATTTTCTTCTCTAAAATTGTCTCCTTTCACCTCCTTTCCTGCTCTCTAGCAATGTTCTGTTGTCTGCTTTCATTTCCACTTTCTGCCCCCACCCCCTCAACTCCTTTGCCCCCTCCTCTGGGCTCCTGACTCTTTCTGCAGCCTTTCTACTGCTACTCCTTGGCCCCTCCTTGCTGCTGTCTTTCTGCCACACCCCTGATCTTCTGGTAGGAAAGAACTACACCCAGCCTTCTCGGACAAGGGCGAAAAACTCGGAGGGCCCGTGTGCAAGTTGCGCACGTTAAAGATCCCTTGGTGGTCTAAAATCGATAAGAGTAAGCTTCGGCTGCCACCTGGGCAAAATTCCAAATTTCCTACCAACTGAAAATATTAGGTGTGTCCCGCGCGCTCATATGACCTAATGCAGTTGCGAGCGCCGTAAAACACTTTACAAAAACAAAAACAGGGAGTGGGTGGTTGGCAGGTGGTCTGGTGTAGTTTGCTTCTTGTTTTCTATCAACAAGCATCTATCGTCCTTTTCTCTCTCCTCTTTCTTTTCTTTGTACAGTTGACTCCGTTTGTGTTGAACTCGCTTGAGTTCATCTTCGGTTAAGTTGATCTTTTTCTTGGGTCCCAGCACCCCTTGTGTCCAGTAGAGCTGGTCGAAGAATCTATTCTGGAACAGATTCCCACGATTTGTGCTAAGGAAGAAAAGTTCTGATTTCTTTTTAAGTAAACCAACGGTTACCAATTACTTTAATCATTAAAATTTTCATTTTGTAAAGATTTTATTTTTGAAAAATAAGATGCTTTGTAGTGTTCCAAAATCAAGGTTACCCTAAATCCTGAAGATGTTCGGAGCCAACCAGGTAACCACCGGAAGAAATCACATCATTAGAAAGTCATGGGTTCGGAGTTGATTCCTACGATTCCTAGCTTTCAATAGTCGGAAACATAGCCGCCCAGCACCTCTTGTGTCCAGATCCCAACGGTCGAGTTGAACTCTGTTGCTATCTCCCCGGACATCAATTGACCTAAGGAGACTGTATGTTGGTACTCTCTAGTCTCATCTCTTATTGTGGGTGGTTGGCGTGTGCTCTGGTGTGGTTTGCTCCTTCTTTCCTATCAAACATTTATTGTCCTGATCTCTCCTCCTTCTGTTTTATGTTTGTAACTCTCTTGTAACATCTAATTTTTGGCACTTGTATATAATAAATAATAATAATAATAATAAATAGCATTTGTATAGCACAAATCCCCGCTCAACAGCAGGCCCTATCCGCTTTACACTATATTATTACCCCAGCAGACCATAGAACACTCCGAAACATTCTCAGCTTCCCGGGAAGCATACAGTGCAAGCAGCTGATTAAGCGCTCAAACACTAACAAACTGACAAAATATATGACATTGTGTTTGCAAGTGCGGTAAAACTTTTACTAAAACAAAACAACATTTCTCATCTTCGGCTCTAAATTATGACCTAATTGTGTTGCAAGTGCTGTAAAACTTTTACAGCAAGTGAAACAGAAGAGTGGGTGGTTGGAGTGTGTCACTGGTAGGGCTGATTCTTTTCTCTTCCTCTGTATTTTCTGTCTGTATGGGTGGTTAGAGGGTGTCACAGGTAGGTCCTTTCCTTCTGTAGTAGTTTCTGTCTTTATGGGTGGTTAGAGGGTGTCACAGGTAGGTCCTACTTCTTTCCTTCCCCTCTGTAGTTTCTGTCTGTATGGGTGGTTAAAGGGTGTCACAGGTATGTCCTACTTCTTTCCTTTCCCTCTGTAGTTTCTGTCTGTATGGGTGGTTAAAGGGTGTCACAGGTATGTCCTACTTCTTTCCTTTCCCTCTGTAGTTTCTGTCTGTATGGGTGGTTAAAGGGTGTCACAGGTATGTCCTACTTCTTTCCTTTCCCTCTGTAGTTTCTGTCTGTATGGGTGGTTAAAGAGTGTCACTGGTAGGTCCTTTCCCTCTGTAGTTTCTGTCTGTATGGGTAGTTAGAAGGTGTACCTTGTTTGTAATGAATACGAAGAAAATGAATTAACGTTTTTGAGAAATACTAAGTTAACATCTTTAAAGTGTTCAGCTACAGGGGTGTGGTCGTTTGTTTTAGTACAGCCTGTGTTTTACAGCACTTGCAATACAATAAGGTCATTATTATAAGTGCTGAAGATTACAGGTGTTGAAGAAAGTAACAAATACAAAAAAGAAGGAGGGGCGATAAAGATGACAGATCTAGATGTTTGATAGGAAAGAAGAAGCAAACCACACCAGAGCACCCGCCACAGTAACGTGTTTGAGAACTACAAAGGTTTCAACATTTTTTTTTTTTTTTTGGTAAGTGTTTCACGGCGCTCGCAACTGCATAAAGTCATATGAGCGCGCCGGACAGTGCTAGACACTGGTAGGAAATTTTGAACTTTGCCCGGGTGACGGCCGAGGTTTACTCTTATCGATTTTAGACCACCAAGGGTTATTTAACGTGCACAACTTGCACACAGGCCCACCCCCTCCCCCCAAGGACAGTGCTACTGCCTGAAGTGTCTTTAGGCCATTCTCAAAGGGGGGGGGGATATCAACATGTTCTTATGCACAGTAGAATTGTAAAAGGGCTGATTTATCAATGTCATGCTCATACTGTGCCGGAACAACGTAGGGGGAACTTCTCCTGTTCCTTTCCTCATCCTTACTTATTACTATCGTCATTTTTCCTAAATTTCCTCTACTTTTTTGTATGTTTGTCAGTCTTGTGAACTGCTATTTCTGGGTGCCTTGATGATAGTCGAAGCAGACTTTGTGCAGTTGCGACAAGAGAGGCGAGCAGAGTAAGCCTGATTCTTCGTTTGGACTTCTTAGTTGACATCCACACCTTGGTGCTCTATTATTATGACCTTTATTATGCAGTTGCGAGCGCCGTAAAACCTTACTTAAACAAAACGAAGTCTGTGCAAGCTCCAGCCTTTTACCTCTCCCTGGGATCCTCGAAACTCGAACCCGTTGAAGGGAGCAGAAGCATAGATTGGTTGTGGCTACACAGAGTTCTTAATGGTATGAGGACAGACAACACAACCAACACGAGACTGACGTCACAGCTAGACGACACGGCACAGTAGGTGAGGGGAGACGACACGACACTAATACAGGGTGATAAAAACCCCCCAACAAACAAACTTCACAACTTATTTTGTAAATATCTTCCTCCATACTGAAGTTTTGCGTTTCAGATTTGAACATTACGTTGGAAAGCTAAAAGGAATTTGTCTGATATGTATTTTAGATAAGTCCATTGAATTTGAATGGTTTTGCTCTATATAGCGCATTAAAAAAACAAACCATTTTCAACCTTGTCGCCATTTTTATAGCATGACGTATAAGTTCGCATTAGGCCTACCATTAAAAGTTTCAACAATCGCGCCATATTGCAAGCTACAGCAGTCTAACAAGTCTACAGAAGTCTGGAGATATTATTTTTCTCAAATGTTGTTAGCCTAGATCAGTGGTTTTCAAACTTTTTTCGCCCACCGCCCCCGTTTTCACCCAGCCGAGTCCCAGCGCCCCCTACTCCGCCCTAACCATCAATATGACATAACGACATGCATAATATAATAACAATCACATATAAAGAGAGAGCTAAAAAAGGTAGGGTATAAAATAAAGTGCCTAAATTCTAATGATTTGGTTCTACAGAGTCTTAAATTAAGCGTGTACGAGAGATAATAAAACACACTTTTTGTTCAATGTTATGCAAGGGCACTGAGAACAAAATACTGTCATTTTATGCATTTGTGTCTCCGGTATTTATCGACCAGTGTTGTTAACGTCAATAAAAATAAAACATGTATTATGACATTTACAGAAGCAAAACACTAAAAAAACAACAACCCAAAAACAGTGATCATTAGTTTGAAAACAGATTGACATTATTTTTATGAAACGTTTTATCCCATCAACGTGCTGCAATAAAGTGGCCTGAGATTTGTATATCAAATATTTCCATTGTAGAACATAAAAATATTATTAAGCCTTTCAAATGTGAGAAACCACACAAAAGAAAAAGTATGTTTGGATCTTAGTCTGTAATTATCATCATCATCGTAATCATCGCCGTCATCATCATCATCATCATCATCAGTTTAATCAGCAGTGGCAGCACATGCACATAACAAACTCTATTAAGCAAGTGAGTATTTTGCTGTAGAAAAAGAAGAAAGAAAAGCAACCCAAAAAAAAAGAAAAAAGAAAAGACGTATTCAGTTATCAAGTAAGGGTAAACTATGAGTAAGCATATACAAATAAGTCATTGACACTGTCCTTATCGGAAGTACGGACCTGGTGAGACGAAACCAAGTTATCAACATCAGGTTTCAGATTGGTCAGTAGCAGACGCTAATCGCCACGCTCTGTGATCCTTAGTTTTTTCCTCTGCTTCGTCAGCAACCTTGTCGCAGCACAGAATCCCCTTTCTACTAGACAGGAGGTGGGAAAAGCGATGAACAACAACTTGATCTTTTTCCACAGGGAGGGATATTTGTCTTGCTCAATAGTTTTCAACCAGAACGACTGGTAGACTTTTTGAACAATGGTTTGATTTCAAAGTCACTTTTCACTGCCAGCTCGTCTTCAATCGCCACTGTCAAGTCACCATCTGTTCCAGTATTGAGTGGGTCCAGTACTCAGTCTGGAATTTCCAGTTTAAAGATATCAGTAAACCTTGTCTTCTTGATCATATCAGCATGGACATCTCTGAGGTGGTTGGTATATATTTCTAGTTCCTCATCAGAAACCCGCCCTTCTTTCAGTGTCTCTGTCAAGCTAGGAAACTGAACAAATTCTCTTCTGCCAATGTTTCGGTGAAACATTTCCAATTTCGACAAGAATGACGAAAGCATGGATTTTGCCTCGATCAGGTTGGTGTCATCCCCCTGCAGCTGCAAGTTGAACTGGTTGAACTTTGTGAAAAGATCAGTGAGGAATGAAATGTTGTTCTTGTGTTCTTTCAGTTTATTGCAGAGATCACTGTCTGTTTCTTGAAAAATGCTCCAGCACAGAGTCAAACAAGCAGAATAATAATCGTGTTAAATAGTTTCCTTGTGAGAGCCACCGGACTTCAGTGTGCAAAAGAAAAAATTGAAGGTTCTCGTCATTTTCAGTGCACAGCTGTTGGAATAATCTCGAGTTCAAAACGAGGACTTTGATCTTGTTCACGCACTTGATGACAATGGCAAGTGTGTCATGCAGACTTTCATTCAGGTTTTTTGCCGCCAAATTCTGTATGTGAATGTCACAGCGAACAGATATTACTTCAGGGACTGATTTCTTCAAGAAACTCATAAATCCACGATACCGATCAGTCATCGACGGAGCTCCATTTGTTGCACAGGCAACTATATTGGTCAGAGGGATCTGTTTCTCCTCGAAAAATTCTTGGACCACTTTGAAAATGGACTCGACTTTGCTATCTGTTTCCAACATTTTCGCAAATAACAATTCTTGCATTATTTACGTCATCCTCTAAGAACCGATATCCAGTTGAAGGCTGAACTCACGTTCTTTAAGCATTTTGCAAAATGATTCCTTAACATTTGCTGATATCCCATCCACACATCTTTGAACGGTATTGTCACTTAGTGGTAAGAACTTTCAACACAGGCTCCAGGGCACGGTGCCGGACTGTGCTGACCACCTCTCTTATCACAGGTAACATGAGGTCCTCACCGAGAGTACGTGGTTTGCCTGCCTTTGCAATTAGCAGAGATAAATTATAAGTTGCTCGTAAGTCTTCATCAGCTTGATCGTCGCCGGCTGCAAATACTGATTTTATTTCTGAAAATTGATCTTTAG
This sequence comes from Aplysia californica, assembly GCF_000002075.1. Lineage (NCBI taxonomy): Eukaryota > Metazoa > Mollusca > Gastropoda > Aplysiida > Aplysiidae > Aplysia > Aplysia californica. Next base: position 65,807 of record NW_004798612.1, on the reverse strand, counting down.
ATTTTTGAAGTATGCCAGATCTTTGTCAGATTTGCCGGGATGAATCATCCTTATAATTTATATGGGCTTTGAGTGCTGGGAAAAAAAGTTCTTAGTAATAAGTAGTACATGCATTGTAAACTATGCCTAAGTTATCAACTTTTGTTTTTGTTTTTTATGTGGCTTCTTTCCCTTCACCATTTTTTTATGTTGCATTTCTTGAAAATTTCACACCGCCCCCTTAACGCCCACCACCGTCCCCCAATAGCCCAATTTCGCCACAGCGCCCCCCCAACTGTCGCCCCCGCCCCCCTGGGGGCGGTAGCGCCCACTTTGAAAACCACTGGCCTAGATCATGGTAACGTTTAGTTAAGAGTAGAGATTTTTGTATTGAACATTACCTCTCCAGAAACTCACCATCCCTGACATTTCGTAAGTTCTGTGCACGGTATGGAAAGAATGCTTAGGTGCCCTCAAGACCTTTGGCGTCATGAGTAGAGAAGTTCCGTCAGTTTGGATCAATAGCTAATCAGAACTAAAAAGTTCTCTAAAAAATGACCACTACAGGTCGAACTCGCACCATGCGCAGCCCTTTAAACGTCACCAGAGTGCAGATTTCAGTAGCCGAGTCCCATGAGACGTCTGTCCGTGAATGATCTGCAGCTAGGACTTTTCTACACATCAACAGTCTGCATTCTCATGGCAGATCTTAACCTACGACTATATCATGTTCATCTCCGCTAGGCCGAGATGACAGGGATCAGAGCATGGCAATGTGTTCATGATTTCTCGATTGTCTTGTAAAGAGGGATCATTTCCTCGATTTTTTTGGTCTAGTGCAAAGCCCATTTTCACGCTGCGGGATAATAATATGTTAATTCCAAAAATGCTGTCTATTGGGCACCCCACTCTATATAGTCTCTAGAAACCACTTCTTAGTGAACATGTACAGTGTATGTGGCTTTAACAACTCATGGTTTAGCAGGTCCTTGTGTTAGGACGCCACTGAACATTTCGAACGACGCGTAAAAAATGTGTCGAGTCCAAAGGAGGGAATGGGGAACACTGCTTTTAGCAATTTCAAAATGAAATCATTAGGTTTTTTAAAGTCTGTAAAAGAAATTAAATATTGTTTAAATGTCATAGGGATGGGAAATTAATGTCAAAGAGAAAATAAAGAAAAAGGTCAACTAATCTTTTCACGACTTCCTTTACAAGATTTTTAAACATTGCTGAACTTTGCGTTTTTGGGTGCTTTTTTCTTTTAGCCGTTTCCGTTTTCAAAACATGTTTCTTCTTCGTGGATTTTACATCAAACAAATTCCTTTTGATTGAATTATGTCTGTTCCAAATTACATAATTCTAGAACAGTTTTTGCGCTAGATATTCAGAAAAAAAAGTTGTAAAGTTTTTTTTTTTCATCACCCTGTACGCTAAGATATCGAAAAAAGAGAGTGGGGGTAGCAATAAAAAGGGGGTGGGGGTGGACAAGTGGTCCATAATTAATAAAGGGGGGGGGGGGGCACATGCAACCTCATATCCCTGTACTAGTTAGTAGGAACGAATCTGTTTTATTTCTCCCTCAGTGAATAAAAGAACAAGTGATCATGGAATTTTAGTGATTTTAGTAGAATCTAAATCACTGTGACAACTTTTCCCATTTAGGGACAAGCCAGTCGTGGTACTTAGTATTTTCGATGAGCAATCCGGTTGAAAACAATTCGTGAGATAAAAGTATACTAAACAGGGTATGTCCGACAAAAATCAAAGTAAGTGCACATATCATATTAAGAAAAGACTAAACATACAGATGCGAACACTAAAAAACATGCCCCCCCCCCTTCTACAAACAAAATCTCTCTTTTTGTTCCCTCCTACTAACTTGTCTTGGCCCAATAGTTTAAACTGTAGTGGATACATAGTACAAATACTTGCTAGTTATCTGCCATGTATGTTTGTTATCCTTCTGTACTTCCTGTTGTCCTTACAAGGGCTAACAATCTTTGATTAACAACTTACACTTAATTACCTGGTCGTGTCCCTTGGACTATACACTAATATTCAGTGAGCTTTATTCTATTACATCTCCTCCGACCTGGGATGTTACAATCAATTGTGAGGCAGCGTGGAGGAATAAGGCTCTCTCCAATTTTTGGGCTTGTAGAGTTACTAGTATCATCGTAAAGCTTGTTCACCTGCCTTTACTTGGATGAAAAAAATATCCTTTCATCTTGAATACCATTCGAGATATTTGCGAAAGAAGGAGGTGGGGGTCACTTATTTTCAGAAGTAAAATTAGTGAGAAAATGGCCGCCAAAAATTACTTATTTCCTTAGCTTAAGAGTCCGTGGTAACTGAAAATTTACATTTTTTGTGCCTTTAATCAACATTTTTCAGAAAAATTCACACAGACATGAATTCTTTAATGGGCATGAAAGGTGTTGAGCCAAAAAGCAAAAATTTGATAAAAATTCACAAACCAGCGGAAAAATGCGAGTTTCTTCACTTTGATTATTTTGACGAGAGCCTGATTCCACCACGTTGCCTCACAATTTATTTTATCATGGACAGATGAGAATGGCATAATTAATGAAGCATTCTAGCTTGCTGTAACACATATAAACCATTATCAGATGCAGAGAGAATAGTACCAGAGTTCATAACTCGGTATGAGAATGTTCGTCTAGCGAATGATTAAATATTCATGTAAATCTAAAGTAAGCTCTACTAAATCCAAATTAATTCCATGTCTGTTTGGGTGTCTTTCACTTCAATGTTCAAGAGTTCATGATAATGTCTTTCACTTCAATGTTCAAGAGTTCATGATAATGTCTTTCACTTCAATGTTCAGAAGAGTTCATGATAATGTCTTTCACTTCAATGTTCAGAAGAGTTCATGATAATGTCTTTCACTTCAATGTTCAGAAGAGTTCATTATAATGTCTTTCACTTCAATGTTCAGAAGAGTTCATGATAATGTCTTTCACTTCAATGTTCAGAAGAGTTCATGATAATGTCTTTCACTTCAATGTTCAGAAGAGTTCATGATAATGTCTTTCACTTCAATGTTCAGAAGAGTTCATGATAATGTCTTTCACTTCAATGTTCAGAAGAGTTCATGATGATGTCTTTCACTTCAATGTTCAGAAGAGTTCATGATGATGTCTTTCACTTCAATGTTCAGAAGAGTTCATGATGATGTCTTTCACTTCAATGTTCAGGAGAGTTCATGATAATGTCTTTCACTTTAATGTTCAAGAGTTCACGATAATGAGCATTTCAAGTAGTAGGACACACTTATACAGGAATTAAAGACGGATTATCAGATTATAATATTATAGTGTCACTCTGATGTGGTATTATGTGATGCAAAGATTTACAAAAAGAGAGACTAGGACTGATAAGTGAGCACTAGTAGTAAAACTGCTCATACTAAAATTGACTTTAAAAAACAAAACAAAACAAGGATTGATAAAAGAGCATTATTCTGGCTCATATCAAATCCTAACGATGAAACGAGTAAATCTTGCACGACACAACCTGCGTCACCAACACAAACGTTGAGACCAAAAGGTTAACAAAATAAAAAGCAACAAGATGTTAACAAGTTATTGTCATATTGGTTCGTTGGGGCATTGACATCTGCTTGATGCCCGAATAATGTACGTTAGTGTGGAGACAGACTTTTTGATTGTACGCATAATATGTATCATGTTAAGCGCATAGAGCATTGCATAGGTGGATATGCGCTATATAAATGCAATCCATTATTTCATTTATTTACGCATGAACCTTTCAGTTTCCACATTCGCTCTATGCCAAAGAGGAGTGATTTTTCTGTGTTTGATACCCATATTTTCAAAGGATTGCTTTATAATATATAGAATCTATATAACAGTATGTAATTACATGGATGAGAACAAACAGTTTGTCTGCTGACCTCATTCGACCTATCGGTTGTTGACTTAACAGATCGTGACTTCCTCACCAGACGATCAGGCAGTGCGTTAAAACTGGGTGCAACCCACCATGGGGGCCCCCGGGGGGGGGGGGGGATACGATAATTGGAAAAGTGACGTATGATGGAGTCTCACACAAAGAAGTCGACGTGATGAATGTGTGTGTGTTACCACACAGTGTAGATGTAGATGGGCGATGGTGGTAAGTGGGTTTTTTTAAATAGTAGAGGTTTTACGGCGCTCGCAACTGCATAAGGTCATTATTATGAGCTTGCGGGACACATTAAACATTTTCGGTTCGTAGAAGTTTTGAATACACACATACACACATAATATTATTATATACTATTATACACAAACATGCACACATATACGTACATACACACATACACACACAAACACACGCACATATACCTACATACACTTATACACACAAAAAAACACACAATACACATACACACTTACACACACACTCATACACACACTTACGCACACAAACACACACACGTACATACACATAGGGCCTACACACAGACACACACGCAAACACACATACACACACTCATACATACACACAAACACCACTCAAACACACAGATAGACAGACACAGACACGCACAGACACACACACAAACTCACACTCAAACACATACAGACTGTACAAACACATGCTCACACACACATACATACACATACATACACACACATACACACACATAAACACTCTCAGACAAACACATACACTCGTATACACACATATACATACACACACACTCATATACACACACACATACACGCACTTACACGCATACACACACACACACACATACACACAACAACACATACACACATTAAAACTGTGTGCGACACACCTTGGTTGGGGAGGGGGGGATTGTTATCACACAATCTAGATGGGAGATGGGAGCCCTAAGACATGTATAGATAGGCCTCTGACTACAGTAATTGCTGCTCTCCAGACTACAGTAATTGCTGCTCTCCAGACTACAGTAATTGTTGCTCTCCAGACTACAGTAATTGCTGCTCTCCAGACTACAGTAATTGCTGCTCTCCAGACTACAGTAATTG
>NW_004798612.1:57391-58925 GCF_000002075.1 Aplysia californica | reverse complement strand
TACTACTACTACTACTACTACTACTACTACTACTACTACTACTACTACTACTATGACATTTACATTAGCGCAAATTCGTGTTACAATCATTGTTCTGTGCGCTTTACATACTATTCATGATAGACATGCAAACACACATACATGCTCAGAAAATTAATAAGCAGTTCCACATGAAAATAACCCCCCCCCCCCCCGGAGTAAATCATTCAAGCAAAATATTGCATACACTCTCTCTTACTTACAGAGAAAAAAAATTCAGACTCACGTTAATGTCAAAAGCGCCTTAATTACAAATAAAACAAATTATTACAATGGAATTCTGATAAAGTCAACACCTCGGGACCGAAGAAAGAGTGTAATATTACATTTAAATTTTGGCCGAGTGTCGGCTGAAGCCTACTCTTATCTATTCAGGACCACAAAGGGATCTTTAACGAGCGCAACTTGCACCTGGAACCTCCGATATTTTTCGCCTTTTACTAAGAAGGTTAGATGTATATCTTTCCTGCCAGAAGATCAGGCTTCAGAAATAGCCAGAGGCCAAGATGAGGGGGCAAAGGAGGTGAGGGGGTAGGGGCAGAAAGTGGAGACAAAAGCAGACAACAGAACATTGCAAGAGAGCAAGAAAGGAGGTGAAAAGAGACACTTTTATAGAAGAATATTAAAATTGTCCGTCGCTATCATGATTCGAACCCGGGACATACTGATTGAGGGGCGAACACCTTAACCTCTAGGCCATGAGAGTCCCCTTCAAACTGTCTACTACCGCGGTGTCCCACTTGTACAGAGAGGAAGAAGTAAAAGGGCAAAATCCGGATAACCTATCCGGAAAACCGGATAATTCTCAATGAAACATGATCCGAATTCAGACTCTTAAACTCTCTTTCCTAACCCGATTGCCGAAGTGGGGGCACCCATTTGTTGGAGTGGTTCTAATCCGTTTGTCGAAGCGGTTCATAACATATTATTCGCCGAATAGGGGCACTAACATAATATTATCCGAATTTTGTCAAAGCGACTCATTGCCCAGCCCTAGCAACTAGATATTGTTATATGGTCGCTTTTAAGGACAAGCGGGCAAACCCAAATTTCAGGGGTTTTTCAGAAATCTTGACCTACACCAAAAGTGGGCATCACCCTACCTATAGGAGAAGTTTGGTTTCATTGGTGTGAATATTTGTTTGGTTTTGAGAAAACTCACCTTGTCTTTTAAAGAAACTGAACAAGGGTCCAAAAACTTTTCCTTCGATTTTCTAAAATCAGAATTTTTTGGGGGGATAGCCCCCTTGTTCTTCAAATAGACCATAATATTATTGATATCATGGTTATGTCATTTTTTGTGCCTTTGTGCGTAAATGCTGCTTAATAAATAAATAAATAAAAACAGTATGTTTTTTATGCCATTGTAGTTGTAGGTTGCTAAGTGTTTGGTACAGCACACTAATCCTTCCAAAGTATGGACATGTGGACAATATAAATGCCATGTTCCTCCCCCTCCTCCTCCTTCTCCTCCTCCTTTTCCTCCTCCTCCTCC
>NW_004798612.1:55416-56681 GCF_000002075.1 Aplysia californica | reverse complement strand
TTCTTCTTCTTCTTCTTCTTCTTCTTCTTCTTCTTCTTCTTCTTCTTCTATAAATATAACAATATAAAATACTATAATACGTCTAATGCAGAACTGTACTAATGTGCCGGAATGTAGGACAAGGAATGTGATTTCGCTGAGTCACGTCGCCGATGCCGGGTGGCCCAGTGACGGGGTGTTATTGGGCCGGGTTTTTTTCCCGATCACCATGACGTCTGCAGAAAGGAGGTGTGATCTGTATAGGGGTCGATACGCAGCTGGTCGCGAGATACAGGGCTCGATACCTTGTCGCAATATACAGGGGTCGCGAAACATTGTCGCGATATCAAAGATCGTACGTACCAAGATAGTTCACTCAGCCAAAAAGGTGTCCGTGTTTCAGATGGCGCTGCAGTCTTTGTATTGAAGCTCTCTTTCGTTTCTCCAGAAGAAGAATAGGAATAGCACAGTTAGTTAGTTTCGATTTTGTTGGTTTTTTCCACACAAGTAGGGTAACTCTGTTCTCAAAGTTCGCGCTTTTTCGGAAACGACTCCACTGGATTTTGAGGACACTTTTTAAATTGCCTCAAAGAGAGGAGTGAACTATCTTGTTATGTACGATATTTGGCGACATGAAGGCCTCGATGCACTGCTGGCGATATACAGGAGTCGATACACTGCTGGTGGTAGTATGCAAGAATCGATACATTGGTGCTCACGATACACAGTGAGAAAAAGAACAAAGTAGTCGGTCATAGAACTCTAAGATCGCTGGTCCTGTTACAATTCTGGTTTTTTTGCCGAGTCACCAAAATACCACTTTAGTTTTGTTTTGTTTATGGCTACACTCTACAAAATCTTCTTGTCATCGAATGAGTGGGCCTATATATATATATATATAGCGGCTGTGTGTGTGTCCATATGTGATAACCCTGCCAGCCAAAGCAGAATCTGCTAACTTTGTTCTTACAACCTCGGAAAAGACTACAACGACTTCCAGGTAGTATTATATTACAGCTTGTTAACTCTCGTCTCACCGCCGCGCTTCAAACACGATAAAATGAAATCGCTCTGCTTAATCTTCTCAGATCTTTGCATACAGGTCTAAAAGTTGAATGACCAACATAATCTAAAAGCCTATTCATAAAGGTCACTTCAAAGTAAGTTGCGCATTTTCAATTAAAAAAAAATAATCTTAATGCGCCTTACATTAATTAAAAAATATCAAACCTTAAAAATCAATGGACATGTGTGTACGTAAAACATAGTATTATGCATATTATATA
>NW_004798612.1:51991-53279 GCF_000002075.1 Aplysia californica | reverse complement strand
AGTGCGATAGAGATCTAGATTCTTGCCTCGATTCTCGGAGTCTAGGCTAGGAACCAGGCTAAAAAAAAGGAGACGGGAGGCATCGACCCTGGGCGGACTCGAAGCTTAGAGTCTGGGAACAAGATCGATTCTTTGAGTCCTCATTTGGACTCGAAAGAATCGATCCCAGAGTCGATCTTGCCCTGGCCTAGTAATTTTGTTTTTGGGTTCTAAGAATTCGATTCAGTGGCTGATCTAAGGGCTCTGGGTGGATGACATAGTCCTGAGAATTCTTTTAGATAATAAGTGCAATGTCATCCATACATTTAAAACAGAAAACGGCAGTTTTGTATTTGATCCTTTCTTTTATTGTCAGCCAGTGTAGTTCTTTCAGAATTGGTGTTACGTGCGCTGATTTCTTTTGTTTCTTTAGCAATTTTGCTGCTTGATTTTAAAGTACTTGTAACTTTGATGGTTTTTCGGTCGTCAAATCGGATGAAATAGAATTACAGTAATCTCATTTTTATAATGTCAGTGTTGTTACTAATGTATTGGCTGCTGCTTTAGTTAAATATTTTTTACACTGTCAATTTTCTGAAACTGAAAATTGATACTTTTGCTGAGCTGGATAATTTGGGAGCACATAGACATAATATCATAATCCAACTAAACCTTTAGATTTTTAAGACTTCTTTTTAGAAGGAAAGATATAATTATTGATGTCAATTTGTAGTTTTGGGAAATTTATAATGGCTATTGTATTTCCACTCAACATTATTTCCGTCTTGCCATCTTTCAGTTTCAATTTATTACCGGTCATCCATATTTTTAATTCCTGAATACATTGCTCAGTAGAGTCGACTAAAAGTGAGGCTTGATCAAAATCGATAGACTTACATTATGATATAAAGATGATAATTCCTGCCAGACTGTCCTAAAATCTCAGCAATAGGTTGTGCATTCATTGTAAACAAGACATGTCCAAGAAAAGACCCCTGGGGAACACCAAATATGAGTAAAACATTATGTGAACACGTTTTCAACCACAACTGCTTGTGTTTTCGATCTATGACTCAAACCATCGAAGGAAAGTAGCACCCTTTACACCAAAAGTAGTATTTAGTCTCTCGAGAAAATGTAATGGTCAAAGTTATCAAATGCAGCCGAAAGGTCCAAAAACAGTAAGAAGACACACCTTTCTTTCATCAATTCCTTTTAAAACAATATCAGTACAGACCTTGAGTAACGCTGTCTCGGTACTATGGTGTGCGTTGTATGCGATAAACTTCGCTAACCCCCCCTCTCTCTC
>NW_004798612.1:49546-50725 GCF_000002075.1 Aplysia californica | reverse complement strand
TGTGTGTGTGTGTCCTTCCTCTCACACCCCCACCCTCTCTCTCTCCCCAGAATGGTGAGCTACAGACTCCTGTACTTTGACCAGACGGGTAGAGGAGAGATCCTGCGCTTTCTCTTCGCCCTGGGCGGCCAAAAGTATGAAGACGTGATTATCTCACAGGAGAGCTGGCCAAAGTTCAAGCAAAGTGAGTACATATATACTGGTCGTCTCTGTGTGCGTGCGTTTGTTTGTTTGTTTGTTGCTTGATTGTTGGTTTGTTTGTTTTTTTGTTTGTTGCTTGTTTGTTTGTGTGTTGTTGTTTTTTTACTTGCTTGTTTGTTTGTTATTTTATTTTTTGTTTATTTTTGTTGTTTGTTTTTTTACTCGTTTGTTTTTTGTTTTGTTTGTTTGTTTGTTTGTGTGTTGTTTGTTATCTTTTTTACTCGTTTGTTTGTTTGTTTGTTTACTCCTTTGTTTCTGTTTGTTTGTTTGTTTGTTGATTTGTTTGTTTGCTTGTGATCACGGAGCGTCATTTTTGTTTTTTTAATGGTTTAAACATGACCTATTTTGTCTTTCTTGTAAGGTTTTTATTGCATCATCGACACAATTTAGGTCATTTAGGAAGCGCGCTTCCCATACTGTTTGTGTGTGCCAGCCCGGGCTGAGAGGGATACAGCATCCCACCAGAAACACAAAGACTAATAAATTGGTCCTCACTCGGGATCAATCTCTAGTCTGCAGCACGTGACAGCAAAGTGCCTGATCGCTACACCACAGACGTCCCTTTGTGTTTATGTGCTTCATTGACGGAGAAGTCAAAAAAAAAAAAAAAGGAACAAATAAAAAAACAAACAAAATAAAACAACCAATCAAAAAACAAACAAACAATCAATCGGAAAACAAAAAATAACAACCAGCCAATAAAAAGAAACAAACAAACAACCAGTCAAAATTAAAACAAACATGAACCCCCAAAAACCTCACAAACAATCAATAAAAAAACAAACAAACAACCAATCATAAAACAGACAAATAACCAAGCAAACATTGTCTCTCTCCCCAGCGGTCCCGTTCGGTGTTCTGCCAGTGTTGGAGATAGACGGAAAACGCTACTCCCAGAGTGTCGCCCTGGCCGTCTATCTCGCCAAACAGTTCGGTGAGTAAACATGGTTGTTGTACACACACACACACACACACACA
>NW_004798612.1:45959-47151 GCF_000002075.1 Aplysia californica | reverse complement strand
CCCTCCCCCCCCTCCACCTCTCCCTCTCTCCTCCCTCTCCCCTCTCCTCTCCCTCTCTCACCCTCTCCCTCCCCTCCCCTCCCCTCCAGGCGGAGTTAGTCAAGAACTACCTGAATGTAGATCTGCCCAAGTACATGGGATTCTTCAAAAACCTGCTAGAGAAAAACAACACCGGCTACTTCGTTGGAAATTCTGTAAGTCCAAACGCCTGCCTGCTCACTTCTGCTCAATTTTGCTTACTTTTAATCACTTCTGTCCACTTTTGCTAACTTATGCTCACATCTGCTTTGTTTCTGGTCAGTTTAGCTCACTTCTGCCCTCTTCTGTTCATGTTTGCTTACTTCTTTTTACATTTGCTCACTTCTGCTTTATTTTGTTTACTTTTGCTCACTTTTGACCACTTATGCTAACGTTTGACCTCTTTTGCTAACTTTTGCTCACATCTGCTTGTTTCTGTTCATTTTAGCTCACTTCTTCTTACCTCTGCTCACTTCTCCTCAACTCTGCTAACTTCCTTTCACTTCTGCTCACCTATGCCCACTTCTGCTCACCTCTGCTCACCTCTGCTCACTTCTGCTCGTCTCCGCTCACTTCTGCTGAACTCTGATCACTTCTGCTCACTTCTGCTCACTTTCGCTCAACTCTGCTAACTTCCTTTCACTTCTGCTCACGTCTGCTCACTTCTGCTCAACTCTGATCACTTCTGCTCAACTCTGATCACTTCTGCTCATCTCTGCTCACTTCTGCTCACTTCTGCTCATTTCTGCTCACCTCTGCTCACCTCTGCTCACTTCTGCTCACTTCTGCTCACTCTTACTCAACTCTGATCACTTCTGCTCACATCCGCTCCCCTCCACTCACTTCCGGTCACCTTCGCTCATTTCTTATCACTTCTGCTCACTTCTGCTCACTTCCACTCACTTCTGCTCCTCTTGGCTCGTTTCAAACCTGCTCACTTCCGTTCACTTCTGCTCACTTCCGCTGACCTCCACAGTTGACCCTGGCTGACTTGGCCCTCTTCGACTTCCTGCGCAATCTGCGCAAAAACCAGCCGACAGTGACAGACAACTTCCCCGTGGTCAAAGCTCTCACGGAGCGAGTGGACAGCAACCCCAAGATCCGAGACTACCTGAACAACAGAAAACCTCTCCCCCAGTGACCCCTCCCCCCTCAATGACCCCTCACCACAGTG
>NW_004798612.1:42136-45165 GCF_000002075.1 Aplysia californica | reverse complement strand
GGGGGGGGGGGCGGCTACACCTGAAGGCTATCTCGCTTATTACTAGACCAAATTTTACCAAATCTCAAACATAATACTAGCACAGTAAGGAGTGTTGGAATCCGCAATCAAATTCGAGAAAAAAAAGTTTTGTTTCCATGGATACGGCTGCCATTGGATTTTGTTGACATGTCTTACATAATGACTATCGCTCTTATTGCTCTTGGAAATTGATTGGTTTTTTTATTCATGCGTGTCATCAAATATTAGATCTAAATATTTGTCTGTTGTTTTTTTTTCCTAAACGAATTAGAAATTTTTAAAGGAATTTTTTTCCTGAGGTAACATTCCACAGGGGAAAATCCGCACTCTAGACACGACCAACAATTATATATCTCAAATATCAAAATAAATTCAAGATAAATTTTAGCATTATATCTTCTCTTCATTTTGTGAAAATTTCATGAAGATTGGATGACAAATGGTGGAGTTATTGAAAAAAAGTATAGAGAAAAGTTGCGTTTTGAGAAAATGGCCTACAAAGAAATATAAAATATTGACTTTATGAGGAAATGGTGGTGACGAACTTGCCTGGTATGGGAAAAATGCGGGGTTTTTTTGGTTGTTTCTTTGCGATGAAATAGTTGTAGGAGGCGCTGAAGAAGCTTAAAATACCTACAGTTCAAATTCTATAATTTTGAGCCGAAATTGGGACTTTGGGGTGTAGCCCCCCCCCCCCACCCCTTAAACACGGACACGTCCCGCCTGTGTTCTCACTGTACTCAACAAACACATCAACAGCACCAGACCTCTCGGCCACACTGCCAGGTTCCGCGTGGGTTCTGACTGTGTCCGAAACAATAAATCTCCCCTCCACACTGCATGTCCCGCACGCCCCCTTTCCGCGCAAATTGTAAGATCACGCAGTGGCAGATACGTACCTCTAAAAACAAAGAAAGAAAGATATAAGAGAAGTTTATTTTTACCATCTACAGACTTCAATATAAGTTGACTGAAATATAGACAGCAAGAAATGTTTCAAAAGTTTTTGCTCTGAAATTGTTAATGGGTTACCAATGCGTACTGCAAAGCTTCCTAAAGGGGCAAAACCACCACGTGCAGCACCGAAATCCTCGGGGAATTTGAGTCAAATTTGCTGTTCTTTATCGACTTGTGTGCAACACCACGGACATTGTTTGGTTAAAGAATAAACTCTCCTTGCCTTTTTAAAGAAACTGAAACAGGGTGCAAAACCTTTACCTTCGATTTTCTCAAAACAGAATTTTTCGAATTTGTGCTTAAAAGAGACTAATTATCTGAGTGCGTGTATTGAGAAGCGTCAAAATTGATAGAATGGACATACATTGCATAATACCAACATCATTTATTGAGAATTTTTCTCTGCAATAAATAATATTTCATTACGATATTTTATTACTATAGTTTTAACCCCTTCGTTGCTAATGCGTATCCTCCAATATTTGTACAGACAAGATAAAAAGTTCATTAAAAAGACAGGGCTATAGTATATAATTTCATCTTATTTAGTAAAAGAGAACCTCACAATCGCAATGACATCTCTTTGCATTTGCCTGTAAACTGGTAAACAAATAATTATGGGAAGAGAACCAGTTTTGGAGAATACAAACCATTACGTCTGCACAGCAGTGAAGAGGCTAAACAAACGGACAACAGGGCAATCACAAACACCGCACAGAACATGGACTTCACAATAATACATGTGCTAATTCTTGTTTTTCCTGAGGAGCTATCAGTTTTGTGTAGTGAACGAACCCTTTGGGCATTGACTCTATTAAATTTTTGACCTAATTATCTGTCATTTCATCCCAAATATCGCAGAGAGTTGCGAACAAACCGTCTGAATTGGGAGCAAAGTCGCTTCTTTTCAGTTTGTGTTTCCTGTGACTTCACATTCATGTTGGGGCTATTTATTGGTGACCAATCCAACGTTGATTTAATTTGGTTTTCCTAGAAATGTTTAGAGGTAATGGCCCTTTGAGAAAGTTCTTTGCTATACATGGAGTTGTCAGCCTAAATGACACCATGACGAAAATAAGGGTAAAACATGACGTTCCAGTACTTACGAAATGTAGTCCAACTCAAAATGATTCTCATGAGAGCAGTTTTATTCATTCCACTCCTGACAACCCAAAACCATGGCAGTTTTGTGACCTCTGTTCCTCAGTGACGCGCACGCTGCACACACACACGTTTACGTTTCTTTGATTTCTCACAACTTTGACAAGCCTCATTTTTTAAGGTCAGTTTTGACGGACCATATCTTGGTCGTCTCTAAATATGATATATTAAATTGGCCAGATGATGCAGAGTTTGTTTAGCCTTAAATTGGTATGCTGCATGAGTGGGTAGTGCTAGACTATAACATGATGATTGGGTGATTACATTTCTAAGTTTCCTTTAGGCGCCACTATATTATATAATTTAAACTTTTATGTTTACCTGCAGGTGTTTTACGGTCCTGTACAGCCAAGAATAATTTCCCTCTGGGTCAATAAGGTATAATCTTGCCTTGTCTGATCTGATCTTATCTTATCTTATCTTACAGCCAAGAAAATTTTCCCTCTGGGAAGTATTATCTTATCTCATGTACTATACCCAAGTTGAGCATCCCTGGGCCAAACAAGAGACAAGAGGCAAGATAAGAGACAAGAGACAAGAGACAAGAGACAAGAAATGAAAGACAAGAGACAAGAGACAAGAGACAAGAGACAAGAGACAAGAGACAAGAAATAAGAGACGAGAGACAAGACAAGAGACAAGACAAGAGACAAGACAAGAGACAAGACAAGAGACAAGAGACGAGAGAAGAGACAAGAGACAAGACAAGAGACAAGAGACAAGAGACAAGAGACAAGAGACAAGAGACAAGAAATAAGAGACGAGAGACAAGACAAGAGACAAGACAAGAGACAAGACAAGAGACAAGACAAGAGACAAGAGACGAGAGAAGAGACAAGAGACAAGACAAGAGACAAGAGACAAGAGACAAGAGACAAGAGACAAGAGAC
>NW_004798612.1:38291-40280 GCF_000002075.1 Aplysia californica | reverse complement strand
TCTTCTTCTTCTTCTTCTTCTTCTTCTTCTTCTTCTTCTTCTTCTTCTTCTTCGGTCTCGAGGAAAATCACACTGTCAGTAGTGTGTTGTGTACAAACTGTACATCGATACAATAACGGTCATATATGGTGAGTAAAGAGAAGCACAACCACCCAATAACGGTCATATAATGCAGGGAAGACAGACAGACAGAAAAAACCCAGAGGGAAAGACAAGAAGTAGGACCTAACAGTAGGACCCACTAGTGTCACCCTCCAGCCCCCCGTGAATGTAGTGTCGGTGAGAGTGTACGGCCCCACACAGATGTACAGACGACGGTCTTCACCATCCCACCATCTTTGTCTCAACAATAACAACGACAGCTCTTGTGTTTCTGCTCCAGCCAGGCTAGACCTGGGAACTCACGGAATTCTCCACATATCAACAACAACAACAGCAACAACATCAACAACGACAACAACAACAGCAACAGCAACAACAACAGCAACAACAATAATAATAACAACAACAGAGGCTACAAAAGCAGTGGTGATGACTTGACTTCAGCAGGTATGCTTTTTTTAAGTACGAGAGGGGTTCGATAAGTGGGTATGAAGGAATCATGGTAGAGCAATGAAATTCATCCAGCCTTTAGACAATTTTATTAAAATACACCATGCAAATTTTCCGGAAAATCCGATCATAATAAGGCACTAGTCAGCGTGTTCAATGAAACCATACACAAACATGTTTGGTTTTTCTTTGCTAAAGCTGTGCCATGGAGCCTGTTGAACATCGCTAAATTATCAAGTTGTTACACTTGCTAGGAAAATCCCATTCAGATATTTTTCAGGAAATGTCCAAGTTATGGTGACAAATGTCCTCGTTATAATACTGTGACATACTGAGTAAGAAAATTCAAATCTGGATTCATGTCCGTGATGGATGAAGATCGTGAAGGCCGCTCATCCTTTGGGTAACCTAAGAGAATGTATCCATAGTGAAGAAACTGTTTTCACAAGACCAACGTTTAACTGTTCAACAGCTCTCAAGTGAAACGGGAATCAGTGTAGGGTCAATTGAAACGATTCTCCTTAACCCTCTTGACGTGAATATATAAGGTGTCTGCGTGGCGGGTACCCTACCTTTTGACAACTGAGCCAAAGAAGCAGAGGGTTGAGTCCTGTAAAACTCTCCTTCGAATTGAGTCCAATGGCACAAATTTCTTTAAAAACATGGTGGCTGTGGATGAAACATGGATTCATCATTTTGATCCAGAACAAAAAATGTCTGCTATGCAATGGAAAATCCCTGCTTCTCCCTACCCAAAGAAGGCAAAGGTAACACCGTCAAGTGGAAAGGTCATAATGTCGTGTTTCTGGGATTGTCAAGGTAGCATCATGACTGACTGCCTTTAAAATGGGAAAATGGTCACAAGGACTTCTATTCGGGTTTTCTGACTAAATTGCGGTCCAGATTGGTGAGAAGAAGTCGTGGAAAACTCGGTGATGGGGTCCTCCTACCTACTACATCAGCTGAGGTAAGTACAGCCTGTGGGACCTGACCCTTGAGCTGCTGCCAGGTTGTTGGATGAGGCACAACTTCCGGTACGACTCAGCCAGACGGGCAGAAAACCTTGCAAACATTGATATAATATTTTGTATTGGGTATTATGTGAGTATACCTGGTGATCCCCCCCCCACAAAAAACCAACAACTGACTTTTCCCACGGAGACCCCCATAAAAACGGTAAAAATAGAGACAGAAACACATGTTTTCACATACGTGCGTACTTGGTCACCATCTGGATTTATTGTGACGAATTAACAAATAAAAAATTCCAAGTTTGAAGGAAGTTAGAGCCCATACTCCATGTGACGTCCGTTTTGGCAGATACACGTTCTGAGGTGCTAGACAAAATTGTCTATGATATTTACTATTGGCTGAGACTTTGATGCACCTGGATCTTGTACGGTATGAACTTCAGATCATACTTGAACATGTGCTCAA
>NW_004798612.1:22986-31346 GCF_000002075.1 Aplysia californica | reverse complement strand
TCTCTCTCTGTCTCTCACTCACTTTCTCTTTATCTCTCTCTCTCTCTCTTTTTCTCTCCCTCTCCAAACCGTCAGCCTGGAGTTTCTACTCTCCCCTCCGGCCCCTCCCCCACCCCCACCCATCCCTCCACAGTTTCAGCACCACCACACGTCGCTGCACAGTACGGATGGCGGAGTGTGACGTCATAGGTACCACCTCACCCAGGAATACGTCACGTGAGTGGACAGTAGGGGGATGGACACTGACAAGTTTGGTTATATTTATATATTGTAGGATACACGACACTAAAATTTTAAAAAAAATTTTTGTTTTGTTTTTGGTAAGGGTTTTACGGCTCTCGCAACTGCATTAGATCATATGAATGCGCAGGACACATCAGTTGATAGGACATTTTTAATTTTTCTCGGGTAGCTGCCGAGGCCTACTCTTATCGATTTTAGACCACAAATGGATTTTTTACGTGAGCAGCTTGCACACAGGACCTCCGAGATTTTTCGCCCTTGTCCGATAAGGCTAGGCGTAGATCTTTCCGACAAGAAGATCGGGGGTGTGGCTGAAAGACAGCAGTAACAAGGAGCCAAGGAGTAGCAGTAGAAAGGCTGCAGAAAGAGTCAGGAAGAAAGAAAAAACGAGGTGTGGGGTGGGCAGAAAGTGGAGATGAAAGCGACGAACGAACATTGCTAGAGAGCACGAAAGGGGGTGAGAGGAGACAATTTTAGAGAAGAAATATTTTTCGCCTGCAACCCGGATTCGAACTTTGAATGAGAGGCGAACACCTTAACCTATAGGCCACGAGAGCCCCCGTTAAAATGTTTATTTTATATCATTCTATTATAGGCTGCACAACACTAAAATGCTCGCTAATATTTATATATTGTAAACTACACGACACTCAAATGTTTGTTTATATCTATATTACAGGACACTAAACTGTTTGTTTATGTCTACATCTTGTAGGCTACACGACACTAAAATGTTTGTGTATATCTATAGGGAACAGGACACTGAAATGTTTGTTTATAATGTATATATTATATATATATAATGTATAATATATATATAATATATATACATGTATATATACATGTAAATATATTATATATATATAATGTATAATATATTATATAATATATATACATGTATATATATATATATATATATATATATATATAGAGAGAGAGAGAGAGAGAGAGAGTAGGCTACATGAAACTAAAATGTTTTTTTAAAAATACCTATATATTGTAGGCTACACGACACTGAAATGTTTGTTTGTATCTATCTATTGTGTTCTAATCTGTCGCTGGCCAGATGTTTTTCACATTTCATTTCCAATTTTTGGATTACCCGTTACAACTTTGTTTTCTTCCTAACCAACCGGCAACCACCCACCTACCCACTCACTAACCATCCACCCATCACCCACCCACTCACCATCCACCCACCACCTACCCGCCACCATACATTCACCACCCACCCACCCTCTCACCATCCACCCACCACCCACTCACCATCCATCCACCCACCACCTACCCACCACCATACACTCACCACCCACCCACCCTCTCACCATCCACCCACCACCCACTCAACATCCACTCACCACCTACCCACCCACTCACCATACACCCATCACCCACCTTCTCACCATACACCCACCACCCACTCACCACACATCCACCACCCACCCTCTCACCATCCACCCACCATCCACTCACCATCCACCCACCCACTCACCCACTCACCATCCATTCACCACCCACCCTTTCACCATTCATCCACCAACCAGCCACCCACCACCCACCTACATTTTACAACCCCCTACCCCCAACCCCCTCCCCCTCCTGTTTAGAAGACAACGGACAAATTTGTCAGGAAGTGGCCATCCACAACGGACGTCACAATGTCAAGGTCACGCTGGACCACGGCCAGTACGCATGCGCAGCTCTAGGTCCTAACGAGAGCAGCTTCCACCTGGGGGTCACGTTTGTCCGCTGTCTGGACGGAGAGGTACAGGAGACTGTCTGCAAGATGAGACACAGGTGAGACACATACAGGTGACACACAGACAGGTGAGACACATACAGGTGACACATATACAAGTGAGACAAAAAACAACAACAGGTAAGACACATACAGACACATACAGGTGAGACACATGGAGTTGACATATATGCAGGTGAGACACATATACAGGTGAGATATATACAATATACAGGTGAGACAAACACCCCCCCCCCCAACAAAAACAGGTAAGACATATACAGACACATGTAGGTGAGACACATGGAGTTGAGACAGATACAGGTGAGACAAACACAAGTGAGACAGATACAGGTGAGACAGACACAAGTGAGACAGAAACAGGTGAAACACAGACAGGCGAAACATAGTACAGGTGAGAAATACACAGGTGAGGCCTATACAGTTGAGACACAGATACAGGTGAGACATATACAGGCCAAACACATACAGACATATACAGGTGAGATATACAGGTGAGATAGATACAGGTGAGACATACATGTGAGACAGATACAGACAGATACATACATGTGAGACAGATACAGACAGATACAGACTCAGACAGATATAGGTAAAACATACACTGTAAGACATCTATCTCTACCCCCCCCTACCCAGGTGGGATGTGAACAAGCAGGCGTGTACCCCCGGGCTTGCAAACTGTCATGGACCTGGAACTGTGCCTTTTGGGGGACCGCGACCTTGGCCCAAATCTGGCCACAGGAGGTCACTGGGTGAGTGGTAGCTGGGGGGAGAAGGGGAGGGGAGAGTGAGTGAGAGAGAGTGAGAGAGAGAGAGTGAGTGAGAGAGAGTGAGAGAGAGAGAGGGGGGGGGAGGTGAGAGGGAGGACCACAATACGCCGATGGCACAGGAAGTTGTCACACTAACAAGGCAATCCCCAATGTCCGGATCGGATGCGAGAACAACTTTATTTATACAGCAGGAGGATAAGGATGGCTCTTTCCTTATCATCACGTCAGTGGGTGCTCTGTGAGGTTTGCTCCACCCTTTACCTACCATACTACCTGTGACGTCTCATTGTTTGTAGTTTTGATAAACATATATCGTTCAGCACAACAACTGTACAAAAAAATCAGCGACCGACCATGCTGGAAGCTTATAAAACCACTGTTTCTAAACTTTTATAGTTTATACTGAAAAGTACAAAATTGATAGATTAACTACATACTTACTTTCTTATTTGGTTGGAGAATAGACATCATTGCAGGCGGCACAATGCCATAGCTGCTCCTCCCTCCTCTCCAGGATCCATGAAAGGGTCTGCCTGCTGATCGTGCCAGTCAACAGCTGGTTGAAGGGATTCAAACACGGAAACATAGCTACGGCAATTAACAATAGTGAACTAAACACAGTTATTGCTCATTTAGCAAATACATTTATTACAGAGATATATGGTCGCTTTTAAGGACAAGCGGGCTAACCCAGATTTCGAAAGTTTCTAGACATCTTGACCTACACCAAGAGTGGATATTGTCCTACCTATAGGAGACGTTTGGTTTCATTAGTGTGTATGTGTGTTTTGATTTTAGAGAAAACTCTCCTTGTCTTTTACAGAGACTGAATAAGGATCCAAAAACTTTAACTTCAATTTTCTCAAAACAGCATTTTTCGGGATAGACCCCTTGTGCTTAAAAGCGACCATAGTGTTATTACATTGCATACTCATAACCATCCCTCCCCCTGCCCCTCCCTCCCCCTGATCCTCTCCCCTGCCCTTCTCCCCTGCCCCTACCCTGTCTTCCCCCCGCCCCTCCCCTCCGCCGCCCAGTGCGCCACGGACAGAAGTGCACCAAGGTGGCCATCCATAACGGACTTCACAACGCCAGGGTCTTGCTGGACGACGGCCAGTACGCATGCGCAGCTCTGCGCCGGAGAGACAGCGGCTACAACCTGGGCAGGATATTTCTCCATTGTCTCAACGGTGAAATCATAGACTTTTCCTGCCGCCGAAGATACAGGTGAGACGCAGACAGGTGAGACATATACAGGTGAGACAGAGACAGGTGAGACATGTACTGGTGAGACATGTACAGGTGAGAGACAGACAGGTGAGACAGAGACAGGTGAGACATATACAGGTGAGACAGAGACAGGTGAGATAGATACAGAATCAGGTGAGGCATATACAGGTGAGAGACAGACAGACACTTGAGATAGATACAGATACAAGTGAGACAGATGCAGGTGAGACAGATATAGGTATCAGTTTAAAGCTTGTCCATTGTCTTACTTTCAGTGAGAAAAAATACTAATCTTAAATGAATAGAAGTCGACATATTTGCAATTGAAGGAGGTAGAGGTCACCTTGTTCCAGAGGTAAAATTAGCGAGATAATGGCCGCCAAAGATTGGCGACTTCCAGAATTTGAGAGACTTTAAAAAATGCAAGTTTACATTTATATTTTTCAGTTAAATCCACATATAAATTACTTTTTAATTGGACCTTAAAGATTTTGCGTCAGAAAAAAAAAATCGAAACAATGGCCAAACGGACAAAAAAATGACAGTTTATTTCATTTCATATTTCACCACAATGTCTCACATATATATGTGTCTACCACTAGGTGGGACATGAGCAGGCTGGCATGTGTCCCTGGTCCCGCCAACTGTTTTGCACCTGTGGGTGGACCTGGGGGTCCGCCACAACCCTTCCCCGTACCTGGACCTCTGCCTAGTTCTGACACCCCCATACCTGGACCTCTGCCCAGTTCGGATACCTCCATACCTGGACCTCTGCCCAGTTCAGACAACCCTATACCCGACCCATTGCCTAGTTCGGACAACCCTATACCCGACCCATTGCCTAGTTCGGACAACCCTATACCCGACCCATTGCCTAGTTCGGACAACCCTATATCTGGACCTCTGCCCAGTTCGGACAACCCCAAACCTCAACCACCTTCCCGCCCGACTATTCCGGTCCCCGGTGAGTATAATCTGGACCCCCGAGCTCCAGTCTCAGTCTGTTGTGTCCATCAGTGAACTGGTCGCTTTTAAGCACACGGGGGTTATCCCGAAAAATGCTGTTTTTGCCCCTTGTTCAGTTTCTTTAAAAGACAAGGAAGAGTTTTTTCTATCACCAAACAAATATACACACCAATAAAATGAAACTTTTCCTATAGGTAGTGCAAAGCCCACTTTTGGTGTAGGCCATGATATCTGGAAACTCCCGAAATCTGGGTTAGCCCGCTTGTCCTTAAAAGCGACCAATACACTTATTTACTTGGTTACTTACTTACTTACTTGGTTGGAGAATAGCCATCATTGTAGGAGGCACAATGCCATAGCTGTTCCTCCATCCTCTCCAGGATTCACAAAGGCGTGTGCTTGCTGATCGTGCCAGTTAACAGCTGGTTGGATATTTTTCTGGCTTTTCCACGCAGGTTGCTGTCTCTCCCTGACCCTCTAGAGACACCAGCTTCCCTTAGTCTATCCATTGTGTGTGAAGTGGTGCCTTCATCCTCTCTGTGGTCGTTGAACCATGCTGTTAATGCTGCCATGACTGTTGGTGGATTTAATTGCATGGTACCGCCAATCTCAGCCTGGCAGGCTCGCTTATCGGCACGTTCATTGCCTTAAACTCCTGCACGGCAGGGCTAAAGATCCATAAAATCCTTGTGTGTCTGCTCCTTTGTATTGCCTCTCACCAGTCTGCACACATCATGACAATGTGCTTCTTCACTTTTTCGAGTACCCCCGGGGCGGTGCTACTGACTGAAGTAGTCTTTAGGCCGGTCCCAAAGGGGGGACATGAACATGTTTTTATGTATAGTAGAATTGTAAAAGGGCTGATTTATCAATGTCATGCTTACAACAACTGTGCCCGAACTGCAACAGGGAACTGCAGCTTTTTCTTTCCTAATCCTTACTATCGTCATTTTCCCTCTACTTCTTTTGTATGTTTATCACACTCTTGTGACCCGCTATTTCCGGGGTGCCTTGATAGTCGAAACAGACTTTGTGCTGTTGAAGCTAGAGAGGTGAACAGAGTAAGTCAGATTTGCTGTAAGGACGTGTCTGTTGAAATCCACCCCTTGGCGCTCATATGACCTTACGCAGTTGCGAGGGCAGTAAAATCTCTACTAAAACTAAAAAACGTATTCGAGAGTACGCATCGAGCCGGTGACGTGAACACGATGTATCAGAGACCACTGACGTCACGTGATTGGGAAACATCTATAACCGGCCGCGCGGGAAAAGAACAGATGTAGTCACAATAAACATTATAAAGAATGCCAGTGGTCCTCAGTATATTTTTCCTCTTAATTCTGCCACGTTTCCTTACAGATGATCTCACCTTTCGAACACCTCAGCTTTGTAACACCTCACCCTCTAACACCTCACCTTTCTAACACCTCAACTCTCTAACACCTCAACTCTCTAACACCTCTCTAACACCCCAACTCTCTAACATCTCAACTCTCTAACACCTCACCCTCTAGTACCTCACCTCTCTAATATCTCAACTCTCTAACACCTCACCTCTCTAACTTCTCAACTCTCAAATACCTCACCTCTCTAACACCTAAAACCAATTCTTCATTTCTTAGATCTCAGACGACATCACGATCATCCCACAAGAATAATCTTTGGCAAACTGAGGAAGATATACGAGCTCCTGAAAGAGAGGCGCCATCGACGAAGGAACAGATGGCCACACAGAGGAGACCAGAGGTTCCCAATACTTGGAGGACACCCACTAGGACCTCACAGACTTCGGCTGCTAGGACATCACCGGCTCCCACTAGGACCTCACAGAGGGCCGCTAGGACATCATAGAGGACAGATAGGACATCATAGAGGGCCGATAGGACCTCATAGACGTCCAGTAGGACATCCCAGACAGTCCCACAGAGGACATCACCGAAGGACACACGGGAGACCACCTCAGAGGTTCCCACGATTCCCTGTCCTGTCCCGAGCTCGTGGCGTCTCAAAAAGACACAGAGATAGACGCCAGAGACACGGCCCACACACGCCACGCCACTCCACGCCACACGGTACACACACGCCACGCCATTCTACGCCACGCGTCACCCATACGCCACGCCACTCTACACCACGTGACCCACACACACCACGCCACTCCACGCCACTCAGCACACACACGCCACTCCACCCCACGCCAAATGGCACACATACGCCACGTCATTCTACGCCACGCGGCACACACACGCCACGCCACTCCACGCAACGCGGCCCAGACACTCCTCTACCACAAAGCCCACGTTTGATCAGTGAAGGATATTCCAACCAGCGACGGCAACCACTCACTAACTGAGGTACTGCACTCATACCCCGACATACTGCATGGACTGGAACCGTGGATCGCTCAGGTCTGCTCACGTCTGCACACGCCTGACATGAGACACGCCTGCTTTGCTCACTCCTGACAGCTGACAGGGGACACACCAGCTGTTAGTGGACACACTGGCCGTGGATGGACACACCTGAGAGTGGACAATCTGGCGTGTAGTATGTTGTAGTGGAATCTCCAGACGGTGTCGGTCAGAAATAAAACATCTCAAGAGGCCGTCACGGTGTTTGTCTATGTGCTAGGGATGTTCTGGTTCTAGGCTTGTACTAGGCACATTTTGGGTTTTTTCTGGGCTTGTTCTAGGCTTGTTTTTTGTTCGTTCTAGACTTGTTCTGGGCTTGTTCTAGGCTTGTTCTGGGATCGTTCTGGGCTTGTTTCAGGCTTGTTCTCGCGTTACTTTTACTTTTACTTTCTCCGGCCTCTGTTACCTTACGGTTTGGAGGGGAGAAGCAAACGTCTTTGTCTTGTTTGTTGTATCGTCTTTTGTATTGTTATATTATTTGTTGTATGGTTCTGTTGTTTGTTGTATCGTTGTATTGTTATATTATTTGTTGTATGGTTGTGTTGTTTGTTGTATCACCTGCTGTATGGTTAGGTTGTTTTTGTCTGATATTCCTTTCATCCCTTCTATCCATCCCATCTTTACCTGGGCCTGCATCTTCCTCTGTGTCCGTCTAGTCTATGGTTGTATGCTCCCGCTGCTTTACTGTCGGGTGGTACTCTTTACAGACGTCCAAATCATTCCATGCGTTGTTTTTCTATGTACTCCATACAGGGAGTCGAGACTTTTTGTACTCTGACTATGTCGTTTCTTACCCTGTCTCTTCTTGAGATGCTCAAAGTTTTGCCAAGGCATCTCATTGCTCAGGCGTTGATTTTTGCTTGGTGTCTGGCCCACTGAAGTCCCACTTAAGGAGAGTGACGATCGGTGGACAAACTAACAAACAGAGTAGACGGGCAAAGTTTTAGAGAAATGTGAATATTTTTTACGCCTCCACCC
>NW_004798612.1:19674-22886 GCF_000002075.1 Aplysia californica | reverse complement strand
TGGTTGTGTTGTTTGTTGTATGGTTGTGTTGTTTGTTGTATGGTTGTATTGTTTGTTGTATGGTTGTGTTGTTTGTTGTATGGTTGTGTTGTTTGTTGTATGGTTGTATTGTTTGTTGTATGGTTGTGTTGTTTGTTGTATGGTTGTGTTGTTTGTTGTATGGTTGTGTTGTTTTTGTCTAATGTTTCTCTGACCCTCTCTGTCTGTCTTTTCCTGGGTCTGCCTCTTCCTCTGTGTCCATCTGATCTCTGGTTGTATGCTCTCACTGTTATACTGTATGCTGGTGAACTTGACAGATGTAGCAAGCCGACGGCGAATATTAAATGCTCCAATCAAAAGGAAAGAGAAATCGCAACAACTCAACGAAGTTCACTGGGTTGGTGGGTTTTTTTAACGTATTCCGGAAGTGGATGGTTGGCGGGTGCTCTGGTGTGGTTTACTCATCCTTTTTAGCGAACATCTATCGTCCTGATCTCTCCTATTTTTTGTGTTTGTTACTCTCTTGTAAGACCTCTAATGTTCGGCTTTTATATGACCTTATTGTGTTGCAAGTGCCGTTAAACCCTTCCTAAAACAAAACAAAAAAATATAATCCGGGAAACAGCTGCGGTTGGAAACCCAGGGCTAGCGGTGTAGGCATTATATGTGAGGCAGCGTAGTGAAATCAGGCGCTCGTCAAAATACAGAAATCGGAGAAACGCATTTTTCTCCCAGTTTGGACACTTTCGTTTGATTTTTATTTTTTGGCTCAACATCTTTATTACCATATGGACACATATTTCCATTTGAATTTTACAACAGCAAAAAAACATTTGTTAAAGGAAAAAATATGTCATTTTTCTCTTTTCAATTACTCTTTAGGAGTTACCAAACTTTGGCGGTCATTTTATGGCTAATTTCACTTCTGAGACCAGATAGCCTCCGCCTCCTTTAGTCGCAAATATTACGACTTGTATTTTACGATAAATGGAGAGTTTCTTTTCAAAAATATTAAGACAAATGAAAAAGCTTGAAGATGCTATCAATTACTCCACATGCCCCTAAATTAACGAGCGCCTGATTCCTCCACGTCGTGACACACACCTAACACACATACACACACACACACACACACACACACACACACACACACACACACACACACACACACACACACACACACACATATATATATATATGTTTTTTTCCCGATTGTTTAAAGTTTCTATCGTGGATTCACAAGCCTGTCACACATCTGTTTTAAAGAATGGAGTGTTTCTTTTCCAGTTGAGAATCTACTTTGGCAACTGTCAGAGTATGAGTCGTGGTTTTTTGTGTGTGTGCAAAGGGAAGTGGTGTTGATGTTTCTCTCACTCGCTTAATTCCGACGTACAGAGCCGGTGAGTGTGAGTGACGTACGCGTGTTGATGACTCCAGCAGGAATGAGGCGTGTTGGAAACTCAGGCGTGCCATCACAAAGTGCACGAGCGTGTTATTTCCGAGAACGTAGACACAGGAATTGATCTGCTGGAGATAATTGTCGGTTCAGAAAGTGTCTAGCGCGTGAGTGTGTGCGCTCACAGTGGTTGTGGTGGTGGCGATGCACGAGCGTGCACTCACGTCCTACAACATGAAGACGGCCAGCCGTGAGTCCTTCTACCTCTCCGACACATCCACCGACGCCACAAGCTCCGCCCTAGGTGCTCACGTGACCTACACAGGTCAGCTGGATGACCCCGTGGGTCACCTCACCTACACGGGTCAGCTGGATGACCCCGGGGGTCACCTGACGTACACGGGTCAACTGGAGGAGTACATCAGCCGCTACAAGCGCCGGCCACCGGACATCAAGTACTGGCCGTACGGACCCTACTGGCCGCGCCATTACGACGGGCTGCTGCTCAACACGCCCAGACATCTGTGGGCGTGGCCTAGGGAGGCGGAGCCGCTCGTACGGGCGGAGTTTGGACGACAGTTGATGGGTAGGTGGGCTCAAGGTTGCGGGTAGAGGGTAAAGGTCACAGGTAAAGGGTCAAGGTCACGGAGATGGCGGCATGGTTAGGTCAAGGTCACATATAGGGGGATACTGTGGTGCAACAATACAACAATCAGAGTTAGCGATGTGAGATAATGTCAGATTTGGACATACAATACAACAGTTAGAGTGAGCGGTGTGAGATTATGTCAGATATCGAACATACAACACTGGAGTGAGCGAGGGTAGTCAGAACTACAAAACTGGGACCCAGTCGCCCGGCAGGGCTGTGTGCAAAGTGGGATATCCAGGCAGTTTGCATGTCTTCCCTCTCGTATGGCTCTGTAAGGGTGGTTGGCGTGTGCCCTGGTGTGATTTGTCCTTCTTTTTTATCAAGCATCTTTTCTTCCTTATCTCTCCTATTTCTTTTCGTTGTATGTTACTCTCTTGTAACAACTCCTATCTAAAGTACGTGTGTGACCTTTTTTGTGTTGCAAATGTTGTAAAATTCTTACTAAAGCTAAACTAATTACGGTTTAAAACCATCTGAAAAATACACTCAATTTCGACTGCGTTGAAAGAGCTGAAGGTAAACCTTAGACATAAATCGACTGCTTTGTGTAAAAGATCGCCATCCGCCATGTTGAAAAGTGACGTAGGTCGGAGCCTCCCAGTGAGTTGACGAGATACATCGTTCGTGCATTCCTCAAATGGGAGGAACAAGAGGTCAAAGTTCACTACTTCAGGATGTGTGTTCTGCTCATTCCATAACTTCTGGAGTAAAACTTATTTGGTAGTGTCGTTTGTTTGAAGGTTTGTTTGTTTGTTCGTTTGCTTGTCTGTTGGTTGATTTGTTCAATTCTGTTTTCTTAGTATGAAACTTTAAAACCACCAGGAAGAACATGGCGTATACTATGAAACATTCCTGCATATTCTTGTTTTTGATGTATATGTGGTGGTTGGAAATGTGCCAGAACATTGTCTTTGGTGTACTGTTGTTGGGACATGGTATGTACTCGCTACACCTTAGACTCTCCAGTACCTCTTGTCTGAGCCAGAATACACAGATTTGTGTAATTTTCATTTCATTTTTGTTTCCCCGATTTATCCTTTTCGTTTTGGTATCCCATAGATGTCCTTGGGGGCTCTCGTGGTCTGGAGGTTAAGGTGTTGGCCTCTCATTCAAAGGTCCCGGGTTCGAATCCGGGTAGCGACCGAAAAATTTTCTTCTCTAAAATTGTCTCCTTTCACCCCCTTT
>NW_004798612.1:14494-16897 GCF_000002075.1 Aplysia californica | reverse complement strand
ATGTATGTGTGTGTAGGTGTGTGTATATATATATATATATATATGTCTATGTATGTATGTGTGTCTGTCTCTCTCTCCCTTAACCAGGGTACACTATGAGTATGTCTATGTATGTGTATGTGTGTCTGTCTCTCTCTCCCTTAACCAGTGATCTCTACGAGTATGTCTATGTATGTATGTGTGTCTGTCTCTCTCTCCCTCCCTCTACACCAGTGGTCAGTACGAGTATGTCTATGTATGTGTATGTGTGTCTGTCTCTCTTTCCCTTAACCAGGGGACACTATGAGTATGTCTATGTATGTGTATGTGTGTCTGTCTCTCTCTCCCTTAACCAGTGATCTCTACGAGTATGTCTATGTATGTATGTGTGTCTGTCTCTCTCTCCCTCCCTCTACACCAGTGGTCAGTACGAGTATGTCTATGTATGTGTATGTGTGTCTGTCTCTCTTTCCCTTAACCAGGGGACACTATGAGTATGTCTATGTATGTGTATGTGTGTCTGTCTCTCTCTCCCTTCCTCTACACCAGTGGTCACTACGAGTAGGTGTATGTATACATGTGTGTCTGTCTCTCTCTCCCTTAACCAGTGGTCACTACGAGTATGTGTATGTATATGTGTGTCTATCCCTTTATCTTTGACCAGTGGTCACTACGAGTATGTGTATGTATATGTGTCTGTCTCTCCCTCCCTTAACACCAGTGGTCACTATGAGTACGTCTATGTATGTATGTGTGTATGTATGTATGTGCTCTTCTATCTTTGACCAGTGGTCACTACGAGTATGTCTATGTATGTATGTGTATCTGTCTCTCTCTCCCTCCCTCTACACCAGTGGTCAGTACGAGTACGTGTGTATGTGTATATGTATATATTATGTATATGTCTATGTATGTATGTGTATCTGTCTCTCCCTCCCTCTACACCAGTGGTCACAACGAGTATGTCCATGTATATGTGTGTGTCCGTCTCTCTCTCCTTTTGCCCAGTGGTCAGTACGAGTACGTGTATGTATATGTGTATGTGCCCCTCTATTTTTGCCTAGTGGTCAGTACGAGTACGTGTATGTATATATGTGTGTATGTCTATGTATGTGTATATGTCTATGTATGTGTATATGTCTATGTATGTGTATATGTATATGTCTATGTATGTGTATATGTCTATGTATGTGTATATGTCTATGTATGTGTATATTATGTCTAGGTATATATGTGTGTATGTGTGTCTCTCTCCCTTGACCAGTGGTCACTACGAGTATGTCTATGTATATGTGTGTGTGTCTATGTATATGTATATGTCTATGTATATGTGTGTATGTCTCTCTATCTTTGACCAGTGGTCACTACGAGTACGAGCTGGTGCTCAAGTCTGACCTGTACACGGCCCGCCACACCCAGTGGTACTACTTCAGGGTCAGCAATGCCGTGCCAGGGGTCACCTACAAGTTCCGCATCGTCAACCTGCTTAAGAGAGACAGTCTCTACAACCACGGTCAGTCCTTGTCGTTGTCGTCGTCGTCGTCGTCGTCGTCGTCATCATCATCATCATCGTTTGTTATTAAAATTGAAGTTTCTTCATCTGCGGTATCGGTTGCAAGAACTCGAGAAATCCTTTGTCCAACTTCACATTATAAATATTGGCAAAAGCAAGAAATACCTTGTATATACAAGGGGCATACCAACAGTTTGTTTACCTGACCATGAAGGAATAAAGGTAGAAGGCTGAAATTTGGGGTGAAAGCCAACGATTGTCTTCCTGGAATGCTTGTAAATTTGGGGGAATTTCCAATGACTGGTTTTACAACCAGCGCACTGTAAATGAATAGGGGTATGTTGTTCTCCAGTTTCAACATAAAATTGAAGAAAATTGAGCACAGGGCAGTAAGGAAGCATTAGTCCTTGCAAGGCAAGCAACTACAGGATATTTTTACGGAGACGCATGCCGTATATGGAACTGGTTGCCCATCCTATGCTGTGATAGCATTTTGGTGTTACAAAAGTGATGATGTGGTCAAAGAAGCGGTAGAGGGCTGGTTTTCTGACATAGAGAGGGTCCTCTATTCTCAAGGTATTTTCAAGGTCATACACAGATGGCAAACATGTATAACTCTGGGAGGCTACTACGTAAAGAAAGACTAAGCTTTGTTCCCAGTTTCAGCTTTCTACCTTTGTTCCTTCATGGTCAGGTAAAAATATGTAGTGTGTCCGTGGTATATAAAGTGGGGCGGGGTATTCTTGGAAATGAAAGTTGTACTTCTTTCTCCTAAAACAAATGTTGCTTTCTTGGAAATCTGACGATCTGTGATACGAGATCTCCTGTAAGTGTGCGTGTGTGTGTGCGTGTGTGTGTGCGTGTGTGTTAGTGTGAGTGTGTGTGTGTGTGTGTGTGTGTGTGTGTGTGTG
>NW_004798612.1:12966-14199 GCF_000002075.1 Aplysia californica | reverse complement strand
TGTGTGTGTGTGTGTGTGTACGGGTATGATACAAGATCTCCCGTATGTGTGTGTGTACAGCTATGATACAAGATCTCCTGTATGTGTGTGTGTATGTACAGGTATGATACAAGATCACCTGTATGTATGTGTGTGTTTACAGGTATGATACAAGATCACCTGTATGTATGTGTGTGTACAGGTATGATACAAGATCACCTGTATGTATGTGTGTACAGGTATGATACAAGATCACCTGTTTGTATGTGTGTGTGTACAGGTATGATACAAGATCTCCTGTATGTATGTACAGCTATGATACAAGGTCTCCTGTATGTGTGTGTGTATGTACAGCTATGATACAAGGTCTCCTGTATGTGTGTGTGTATGTACAGGTATGATACAAGATCTCCTGTATGTATGTATGTATGTACAGGTATGATACAAGGTCTCCTGTATGTATGTACAGCTATGATACAAGGTCTCCTGTATGTATGTATGTGTGTACAGATATGATACAAGGTCTCCTGTATGTATGTATGTGTGTACAGGTATGATACAAGATCACCTGTATGTATGTATGTGTGTACAGGTATGATACAAGATCACCTGTATGTATGTATGTGTGTACAGCTATGATACAAGGTCTCCTGTATGTGTGTGTGTGTATGTACAGCTATGATACAAGTGATACAAGATCTCCTGTATGTGTGTGTGTATGTACAGGTATGATACAAGATCTCATGTATGTGTGTGTGTATGTACAGCTATGATACAAGATCTCCTGTATGTATGTGTGTACAGGTATGATACAAGATCACCTGTATGTATGTGTGTACAAGTATGATACAAGATCTCCTGTGTGTGTGTATGTACAGGTATGATACAAGATCTCCTGTATGTGTGTGTGTATGTACAGGTATGATACAAGATCTCCTGTATGTATGTATGTATGTAGAGCTATGATACAAGGTCTCCTGTCTGTATGTATGTACAGCTATGGTACAAGGTCTCCTGTATGTATGTATGTACAGCTATGATACAAGATCTCCTGTATGTATGTATGTATGTACAGCTATGATACAAGATCTCCTGTATGTATGTATGTACAGCTATGATACAAGATCTCCTGTATGTGTGTGTGTATGTATGTACAGCTATGATACAAGGTCTCCTGTATGTGTGTATGTACAGCTATGATACAAGATCTCCTGTATGTATGTATGTACAGCTATGATACAAGATCTCCTGTAT
>NW_004798612.1:12382-12866 GCF_000002075.1 Aplysia californica | reverse complement strand
AGGACTGGTCATCATAATAAGGTGAGTGGTCAGGACTGGTCATCATATCAGGTGAGTGGTCAGGACTGGTCATCATATCAGGTGAGTGGTCATCATATAAGATGAGTGGTCAGGACTGGTCATCATAATAAGGTGAGTGGTCAGGACTGGTCATCATATCAGGTGAGTGGTCAGGACTGGTCATCATATCAGGTGAGTGGTCATCATATAAGATGAGTGGTCAGGACTGGTCATCATATAAGGTGAGTGGTCAGGACTGGTCATCATAATAAGGTGAGTAGCTGGATGGGTGGGGCAAGACTGGACATCATAGAACGATTTCATTATTTTGAGGAACGCTTGATTTCCCCAAGATGACACATAACTGCCTGTGAACCAGTTTTGGAAAACACGAGCGAGTGTCATTCCTTGACACAGCAATGCACAGGTTGGGGGAAATGTCTTTGTTTGTTTGGTCAACGCCCCCCCCCCAAAAAAAAAACAA
>NW_004798612.1:9610-11165 GCF_000002075.1 Aplysia californica | reverse complement strand
AATGACCCGATGTCTGTGTCTGTAATCACCCGATGTATGTGTCTGTGTCTGTAATGACCCGATGTCTGTGTCTGTAATCACCCGATGTATGTGTCTGTGTCTGTAATGACCCGATGTCTGTGTCTGTAATGACCCGATGTCTGTGTCTGTGTCTGTAATGACCCGATGTCTGTGTCTGTAATGACCCGATGTCTGTGTCTGTGTCTGTAATGACCCGATGTCTGTGTCTGTGTCTGTAATCACCCGATGTCTGTGTCTGTAATCACACGATGTCTGTGTCTGTAATCACCCGATGTCTGTGTCTGTAATCACCCGATGTCTGTGTCTGTAATCACCCGATGTCTGTGTCTGAATCACCCGATGTCTGTGTCTGTAATGGCCCGATGTTTCTGTCTGTAATGGCCCGATGTCTGTGTCTGTAATCACCCGATGTCTGTGTCTGTAATGGCCCGATGTTTGTGTCTGTAATGGCCCGATGTCTGGGTCTATAATCACCCGATGTCTGTGTCTGTAATGGCCCGATGTCTGCGTCTGTGTCTGTAATGACCCGATGTCTGTGTCTGTAATCACCCGATGTATGTGTCTGTGTCTGTAATGACCCGATGTCTGTGTCTGTAATGACCCGATGTCTGTGTCTGTGTCTGTAATGACCCGATGTCTGTGTCTGTAATGACCCGATGTCTGTGTCTGTAATGCCCCAATGTCTGTGTCTGTAATGGCCCGATGTTTGTGTCTGTCGCCAGCTACTCCCGGAATCTGACCCACCACAACTGTCCCCTGTTACAACGAGGCGTCACATACCACATGTTGGAGTGGCAGATGGTGAGTCTGCCTGTCTGTCTGTCTGTTTATCTGTCTGTCTGTCTGTCTGTATGTTTGTATGTATGTCTGTTTGTCTATCTGTCCCCTGTTACATCGAGGTGTGACATACTACATGTTGGAGTGGCAGATGGTGAGTCCATGGGTTGTTGGCGGGTGCTCTGGTGTGGTGTGCTTTTCCTTTCCTATCAAACATCTATCGTCTTTATCTCCCCTGCTCCTTTTTGTGTTTGTTACTCTCTTGTAACACCTTTAATCTCCCGCTCTTATATGACCTTATTGGGTTGCAAGTGCTGTAGAACTCTTACTGAAACTAAAAGATGGTGAGTCCGACAGTCTGTCCGTCCGTCAGTCAGTCTGTTCGTCATTGAGTCAGTGAAAGTGCATGGGCGAGAGAGAGGGGGGAGGGGAGAGAAAAGGAGAGAGAGACGGGGACGGGGGAGAGAGAGAGAGAGAAAGAGAGAGAGAGAGAGATAGAGAGAGAGACAGAGACAGAGACAGACAGACAGACAGAGAAGAAAAAAAATATCTGCCTCAAGTAGAAGTGGAGATATTTGCGAGTCAAGGAGGTGTGTGTGTGGGGGGGGGTCACCTAGCTGGTGTCAGAAGGAAAAAAAACGAGCAAGAAATGGCCGCCAACGTTTGATGACTTCCAACGTGTGAGAAAAAAACCCGTTACAAAACGTTTTTCAGTAAACATTTCTTTTCAATGTACCTATAAAGTGTTCAGCTCCCT
>NW_004798612.1:3777-9510 GCF_000002075.1 Aplysia californica | reverse complement strand
CAGAGAGAGAGAGAGAGAGAGAGAGAGAGAGAAAGAGAGAGAAAACCGAGAGAGAGACAGACGGACAAAGAGAGAGACAGAGACAGAGAGAGAACGGGGTGGAGGTAGGTTTAAAGGGGCTGCGTGCACTTCGTTTTGCCAACTGTTGCTATCAACTCTGCCTAATCCTGCTGTACAATGATTAATCTCTTGTTGTAGGTAAACGCGATGAGTAATGTCCCAGCGGTCACAAATAACCCGTGAAACAGTCCCTAATTAGAGCCCGATCTGCGGCTGAGATCAACAGTCAGCATTTGATTGGCTGTAGATCTTTGGTAAGTCTTGACAAGTCTGGGCGGCGCTTTTGCTGCCGGGGCCAAAAATAGTAACACTTCATGCTGACGTCAAGGGGGGATCCCCTGTTTTACTACGAGCGTACTACGCGCGCACTCCCCGCTCGTGCCCGCTGGCCAATGGCAGTGCGAGACGCCGCGACCTTACCTCCCCTCAGATCTTCCCTCCTCTCTGCCTACCGTGACGCGCGCTGTATTTCAGACGGCAGGAATACAAACACGAACGAACCCTCGTCCACGACCGAGCAGCGAGACGTCTGGTATCGCGAAAGAGAGACAAAATAAAAACTGGAGTTGGCGCCCCCCAGCCTCAGTTCTCCTCCGCGCGAGACACCACCTGTGAGCGAGACAAGACTCCTTGGAGTTGATATTAAAGAGTACACAACGAAGTTGGAAAGAACTGACAAGTTTTTAGAGTAAAGAGCGGGCAGGAGAAAGTGAAAGAGTTATTATGGAAAGTTCCAAATCACCGTGTGGAGGGTCTCCGAGTTCTTCGCCATCTCTTCTGGATTCTGTACTTACCTCCAGTTTTCTGTTCCCCCCAACTGACGGAAATTTGAGGATGTTTCAGGAGCAGGATAGCCCGGCCTCCGTATGTGGGGACGGCGCCGACTTGATTCTTCTCCAAAGCAGACAGTATGAGAATGACGAGAACGCCAACGCTTCTGGCGCTCTGGTAAGTGGTCTTTCTGGTGATGAAACGTCGTTAAAAGTGGACTCAAATTCTCACGGTATACGTGGTCAACAGCAGCAGCGCCATCATCAGGACTTTCTCAGCTTCTATCAATACCAACAGCAACAGGAACGACAGTTACAGCATCAAGATCAGGAACATTTTCATTCCGAAATCATGGCTCAAGAGCAACAACAACAGCAGCAGCAGCTAGAACCAGCTCAACAACAACAGCCTCTTCTTTCTCGTAGCACGGTGTTCTCTAGCACATCGACAGGCGACGAGTCGAGCGCCTGGTTCCACAGCTCCGTCTCCGAACTCTCCCCGTGCCTCGACGGCACCAGCGACGCCAACAACAACAACGTCGACGACGACTTCGACGACAACGACGACGTGTTCGCTGACGTTTGCCATGACGACGTCTCCAACTACCAACACCTGGTCAACCAGTCTCGGCATATTATTGCTGGTGCTGCTACTACTGTTGCTGCTGCTGCTGCAGCTACGGGTGGGGGTGGTTCCGGGAATGGTGACCAACTGAGTCTACTGAGCGCTGCCCGCGAGTCTGTCCGGTGTGGTCGCCTGACGCCGCTGCTGAAAGTGGAGCTCAAGTACCTCATCCAGGCCAGGCGAATGTCGGAGGGGAAGGACGAGATGGAAGTCAGCTTTGAGCCCCGGGCTGATGCACAGGTAAACACAGAAATCATTATTACTTGAATCAATACTCTGATAATGTGTCATAAATAGAATAGTAACCCGAATGCCAACGTGTGCCATTACGTTACATCAGAATTACGCGTACAAAGTTCTATCTGACATTTTTGGCCATTTTGAGTGACTTACGCCATGAGATAATAAATAAAATGTTCTTTCTGATCTATCAAAATCGCAAGATTATTCTGAGTTGTAATGAAAATATTCAAAGAGCTGCATTCGAAATAGCTAAATATTGTGAAACTCAAATTTTTTTTCTTCAAATTTCTCAAAACTAGGAACTGAGCAGATAGAACTTGGTAATTCCAAGGTAGCGATTACTTGACGCATAACCTCAACATCTTCTTATTCTCAGCTTTTAACCAGCAGTTGAACATTGTTTCTTGGACCTTCCTGCAATAAAAAGACTCTGTCTCTTGCCTTTGTGCCTGCTGAATTGTTTTGATTCCTACCCAGGCTGATTAGTCCTTTCCTTGTCTTCTTTTAGGTCTCCACCTTCTTCTCTTGCCGTCTATCATTGCTTTTAAAATGTGTTTCAGGAATACCTCAATATACCCTCGTCATAGAATCGCTACATGAGTATCAACATGTGTCAATGCTTGAATCGTGACCTGAGTATCTTCATGTATCAGTAATTAAATAAACAATCGTCCATGTATCAGTCATTACTTTTATCAATCATTACTTGAATAAACCCTAAGTATCAGCCTTTACTTTTAATAAAAATCATCAGAGTACATATTCAATAATTATTTGAATCAAAACTTTCGTATCAAACATTGCTTGTATCATCGGAGCGCAAGAACATAATAATAATCTATCTCATCTCAGGTTATATTATATAACCATCCTGCTGTTGTCAATTTTTCAACTGATGACGCAACCAGAAAAGAACTGTATTTGACTGACTGTAAACGCTGCCCAAACTTAATTGACAACTTTATCAGGACGTAGATCAAAAGTCCAGGGCTTGAAATTTACCGAGAATCCGTTCGGGGGGGGGGGGGGGGGGGGGGGGGGGGGGGGTGTTGAAATAAACCATACCAGAATGCCTGCAAGTGTAAAAATATTCATCATTAACGGTGATTTTAAATAGTTTCGCTTCGGTCTAATTTAATTAAAAATTATGATATTCCACTTGTGAGCATTTTATCCTATAGGCCTACTCTTTTAAAAAGTTGACATAACAGAGTTGTGAACAACTCAGGTCGTGAGATAAGAGATGGAGAGAGAGTGAGAGACATAGAGAGAAAAGGGAGACATATAGAGAGAAAAAAGAGAGAGAGAGAGGGAGAGAGAGAGAGAGAGAGAGAGAGAGAGAGAGAGAGAGAGAGAGAGAGAGAGAGAGAGAGAGAGAGAGAGAGAGAGAGAGAGAGGGGGGGGCAGCTAGGGATTGGCTACCTTTTGTCACAGATTTTTGCTCTAGGTCTTTCCGCACACGAAGCGAACCATTTCTTGCGTTACGAATGTTGTGTGCATCCATGCCAAATAATATTTCTTCAACTGAAAAAGTAAGCATAGACCCCCTGCCTCCCTATGTCTAACAACATTAAATTTAAATTAATGAATAATAATTAAGAAAAAAAAGGGGTCAAATCCTGTACTCCGAAGCTAATTATACATGATATAAACTTCAGCAAGACAATTTCCCTAACAAAAGATAATTTCAACAAAATGCAAGTTAAGCTGTTAAAAAAATTCCTTAAGGTTTTGTTTTCAATATAATCTCAAGACAACGGTAGTGGTTTACTTATGTCATGTTATAACAATGAGATTATTCACACTTCTTATGGACATGTCCAGAAATTTGTGTCCAGAAATTTCCTTCAAAAATTAATAAAAGAAAATCACTCATGTATTTATGTGTGAAAAACACTGTTGATGGATTGAATCTCAACATATGTCTGCAGTTATCAAAATCTTTATTTGTAAGCACAGCCCAACCTGCTCCAACGACCATCTGTCTAAGACAGTCACTTGTACAAACGATCACTTCCCACGCCAACCTTGCGTTTTAAAAAAGTATTACATGTACAATGACACTGTTCAAGACGTCCACCTGTCTAAGAAAATTGAACCCCCGGGGCGGTGCTACTGACTGAAGTGTCTTTAGAGGCCATTCCCAAAGGCGGGTGGGGGGGGGGGATTAACATCTCGAGTTCTTATGCACAGTAGAATTGTAAATTTTGTAATTGGGCTGATTCATCAATGTCATGCTCATAACTGTGCCCGAACTGCAACTGGGAACTGCTGCTTTTTCTTTCCTAATCCTTACTATCGTCATTTCCTCTACTTCTTTTGTATGTTTGTCACACTCTTGTGACCTGCTATTTTGGGGTGCCTTGATAGGCGAAGTTGACTTTGTGCTGTTGAAGCTAGAGAGGTGAGCAGAGTAAGTCAGATTCTCTGTAAGGACTTCTCAGTTGACATCCACCTCTTGGCGCTCATATGACCTTAATATGCAGTTGCGAGCGCCGTAAAACCTGTACAAAAAAAGAGAAGAAAATAGGTGGCCGTGTAGGAATTTTCGACTGTACATATGGTGTGTGTACATAGGTTGTGTGTACGTATGTTGTGTACATATAATGTTGTGCTTACGTGTGTTGTGTGTACATATAATGTTGTGTGTACATAGGACAGTTTGTGTGTACATATGTTGTGTGTACATTTGTTGTGTGTACAGTACATGTTACTTTTTAACGTCCTGTCACTGTGTATGTAGGTTGTTGTTTTTTCGGCACTGAAAATATCCATGTCATATTTCATTTAATTGAAGGTATCTGCTTGAATTGAAATCCTCCAATTTTTTTTCTCTAAATTGTTTTCCTTTCATCTCCTTCCCTGCTTTCTAATCATGTTCTATCGTCTGCTTTCGTC
The DNA here is from genome assembly GCF_000002075.1 of Aplysia californica. Classification (NCBI taxonomy): domain Eukaryota; kingdom Metazoa; phylum Mollusca; class Gastropoda; order Aplysiida; family Aplysiidae; genus Aplysia; species Aplysia californica. The sequence continues at coordinate 4,914 of NW_004798612.1, read as the reverse complement.
TCAACTTTCTGACCCCACCCTCTCCTCTGGGCTCCTGACTCTTTCTGCAGCCTTTCTACTGCTACTCCTTGGCCCCTTCTTACTGCTGTCTTTCAACCACACCCTTGATCTGAGGTCAGATAAGATCTAACACCTAGTCTTCTCGGATAGGAGTAGGAGCGAAAAAAAACAAACTCGGAGATCCCGTGTTCAAGTTGTGCCCGTTAAAGATCCCTTGGTGGTCCTAAAATTGATAAGAGTAGGCTTCGGACCCCACCTGGGTAAAATTTTAAATTAATTCCTATGGGTACCAAACTGAAATTGTTTAACTTGTCCCGCGTGCTCATATTATGATCTTATGCAGTTGCGAGTGCCGTAAAACACTTACCAAAAACAAGCAAAAACATTAATCCTCCTTATCCCAGCAATAGCCAAGTGAATAGCCTGGCCCCGCGGAAAATTGCATTTTTAAAATGGAAAAACTGAAAAAAATTGCAAGATAAACTGCTTAAAAATTGCAAAAAAATTGCAACCTTCTCACCCCAGGCGCATTAATACGGGCTTAACATTTTTAGTTTAAAAAACATGACAATTTTGAGTGCCGGTAGCATAAAAGCAGCACAGCCTTTAAAAAAATTATGACCCACAATACAAATTCATCAAATGTTATTAACAACATTTACTAGTAATAACACACGAGTACGTTAACAATAAAGTTATCGATCAAATATAATATGATAACCCGTGACACAAAATAACGGAACCCTCGGTTTTCGTAATAACTTTTGAATGTAGGCATAAAATTTGACCAAATTTAGTACATACAGGGTACTTGGTTCATGCAAAAATCTAGAAGAGTATGAGGTTTAATCTATAAAAAACAAAAAAATTGACGAGGGATTTTCGAAACAACCTCTAAATACAAAATAAGCTTATGCTCCAATCACATCAGACCCTGTTCTATTTTTCTCTTGAAACCTTCGATACACCGGTAATCTGTATTAATATCTATTTAAGATATTTTCTGTATTAAAACGGCATGGTATTGTTTTAACACTAAGTCATATCGTAAAATACAGCAATTTTCCCCCCCATTTATAAACAATAGTAATACATGTACTAATGTAGATCTAGATCATTTCTATAGCACCCACTCCC
>NW_004798612.1:2500-3677 GCF_000002075.1 Aplysia californica | reverse complement strand
TAGATCTAGATCATTTCTATAGCACCCACTCCCGTGTGAACGCAGCTTAAGGCGTTTTACATAACGGAGTGTTTATGTACACGGTACGCGGACACCTAGCCTCAGTGTCTACGTACACGGTAACCGGCAACCGGGCACGTAGTCTCAGTTTCACGTACACGGTAACCGGGCAGTTAAGAATTTCAAGTTCAGTTTTTGTCATCCGGTGTTGCCTTCAACTCCAGCCCTCCCCCGACTGTACCTTTTTAAAAAATATCAATAATTCCCCCATTCCGGAGCCCTATACTTCGTAGCGCACAGACTTTGAATGAACTTTGGTGACCCCAACCGGTACTCACAATGTGATGCCAAAGCACAGGTTCACTGACCGGTAACGATGGCGAGCCTGACAAGACGCGTGTATAACTTTCTTTTTAAAATTTCAACAAGTGACAGCACAGGACAAATATTGGTTTATTTTCATTCCGGTTACCGTGTACGTAGATACTGAGACTAGGTGCCCGGTTACCGTGTATGTAGACACATGCATCAAGTACGAACAATATTCACGCGCGCGCACACACTCACGTACACCTCACACACGCACACACCTACTTTCTTATCTCACGTGCACGCTTACACACATTAGATAAAGGCCTAGCCTATGTCTCAGTTTGTGTACATGATGCATTCCGGCCTGAATTTCCGGTTATAGCTTTTAGAGTACGCTCAGTAGGCTTGAGCTGGACCGATACCATGATTTAGGTAGGCCTATCGGCTCTGAACTCGCACCATTTCGTATTAAAATCTCTGTTAAAATTAAAACGTTGATGTATTTTTGCCTAAAATTGCAAGAAATTGCGAAAATTGCAAAAAATTGCTGGTTTATTGCGGAACTCGACCTCGCAAGTGCGGCCGCAAGACCGCGATTTCCTGGAAAGGGGGGGGGGGGGGGGGGCAGAATAGCAATTCCCGATCCAGCTGATCTGAGTGATTTAGTTGATCTTCAGTGGATGTAATGTTATTATAATTTTAAGAGAGCCGAACTTGCCCATGACGGAATTACAAGGGAAACAGAATCTTCCTCTAGAACTGTTTTAATTTTTAAAAATATGTCCTTAATTTGGGAAGTGTTACTACCTCGTTCTTCTCGCCTACTGCGTTTTTTATCTTGCTCTCCGGAATGTTCAGTTTCTGT
>NW_004798611.1:104566-113169 GCF_000002075.1 Aplysia californica | reverse complement strand
TAAAGTTTACTTTTACTGTATGCATGTATTTAATGTGGTGTATATTCTTGGAATGTGTTCTTTGTATACCGTGTAGATACTGTAACATACGTTGGGTACTCATGCTGAGGTTTCAGATTCGTCTGGTACATTATTGTGTTTTGGTTGTTGTTTAGTTTTGTTTTGGCTTGGGGTTTTTTCCATTCCCGTTGTCTCTCCGTGCAGTTGTGGCCCCTGTCTGGCATGTCTGGGCCGATGTTGCACAGTTGGTGACAGACTTGGTCTGATCTCTGTCAGTACTTTCACAACCAAGATCCAGCTGGCTTCTAGTCTTTCTTGTCCTCTCTCAGAATTTCTCCAATAGTTTTAAATTTCCTCTCTGCTTTCTGCCCTGTTGTTTAACTCATCAGACCAATTTGCGCTGCTGACTGAAAGTGCTGTAAAACTCTTACTCAAACTTGTCGTTAACCAATGTATAGAACTTTTAGGGTGTTCACTTTTGCTTGCAGAAAATGTAAATGTGAGGCAGCGTGGTGGAATCAGGCTCTCGTCAATTTTTGGGCATGTAGAGTTATTGGTATCACCTTAAAGCTTGTTCACTTGTTTTTATTTGGATTTTAAAAATTCCATTTATCTTGAATAAAAGTCGAAATATTTGCGAAAGAAGGAGGCGGAGGTCACCTGTTTTCAGAGGTAAAATTAGTGAGAAAATGGCTGCCAAAGATTAGTTGTTTCCTTAGCTTAAGAGTCCGTGATAACTGAAAATTTACATTTTGTTGTGCCTTTAATCAACGTTTTTCAGAAAAATCCACACAGAAAAGAGTTCTTTAATGGGCATGAAAGGTGTTGAGCCAAAAAACAAAAATTTGATAAAAATTCACAAACCTGCGGAAAAATGCAAGTTTCTTCACTTTGATTATTTTGACGAGAGTCTGATTCCATCACGCTGCCTCACAAATCTAAAAGTTCAATTCCGGAAGACGGAATTCTGCTTTTTTCTGGGATAGAATTCTTAACAGTGCGAGTTGGCGCTGACTGATTTTTGCAATCTGAATTATGTGGATGGGGGCGTAAAATATTTACAGTTTCGTTATAATAATAATAATAATATATATATATATATAAATTAGTAGATTTATCCACTCTTGCTGCAGCCGGGAATTACTGGTCATGTGACCTGTTGGCTATTGGTCAGCCTCAGAGATTGTACTCCTAGATTGTGTGTGTGTGTTTTAGTGTGTGTGCGCGTGCGTGCATGTTAGTGTGTGCATGTGTGTTATTGTGTGTGTGTGTAAGTGTGTGTGTATGTGTGTTTGTGTTTGTGTGTACATGTGTGTGTGCGCGCGTGTGTGTGCATACATGTTAGTGAGTGCATGTGTTTGTGTGCATGTGTCTGTGTGTGCATGTGTCTGTGTGCACGTGTGTGTGTGTATGTGTGTGTGTTAGTGTGTGCGTGTATGTGTGTGTGTTAGTGTGTGCGTGTATGTGTGTGTGTGGTGAATGGATGTTCTCTCTACTCACAGGTTTTCCTGCTTGGAAATTGGATGTTGTGTGAGACACTTGGAGGTGTGGGTTTTTTGTTTCTTCACTGTACCGTAAATTGTAACAAGGAAATGACCAAATAAAGATGTTGACAGTGAGAGAGTCAAGTTGTGGTTCTTTTCTGAATAGTGCTGGGGACAATTTTAACAATGCCCTTTGTCTCTGTTTCTCTGTCTTCCTTTCTTTTTATCTCACTCTCGTGCTCTCTCTCTCTCTCTCTCTCTCTCTCTCTCTCTCTCTCTCTATATATATATATATATATATATATATATATATATATATATATATATATATATATATATATATATATATATATATCTATCTATCTATTTATATTATGAGAGAGAGAGAGAGATACACAGATATATATACGTATAGGTCCTAAACAGTGGTCACCACATTGAAACAGCCTGTATGTCGTTTTTTTCTTTCTTTTTTTTATAAGTGTTTTACGGGGCTCGGAACTGCTTAAGGTCATATGAACGCCTGGGACACACCAAACATTTTCAGTTGGTAGGAAATTTTGAATATTGCCCGGGTGGCGACTGAAGCCTACTCTTATCAATTTTGGACTACAAAGGGATCTCTGAGATTTTTCGCCCTTGTCTGAGAAGGCTAGGTGTAGATCTTTCCTACCAGAAGGTCAGGGGTGTGGCAGAAAGACAGCAGTAAGGAGGAGCCAAGGAGAAGCAGTAGAAAGGCTGCAGAAAGAGTCAGGAGCCCAGAGGAGGGGGCAAAGGAGGTGAGGGGGTGGGGGCAGAAAGTGGAGACGAAAGCAGACGACAGAACATTGCTAGAGAGCATGAAAGGAGAACTTTTTAGAGAAGAAAATGTTTCCATCGCTACTCGGATCGAACCCGGACCTAATGAGAGGCGAACACCTACACCTCTAGGCCAGAGCCCACTAGTGTTGGCTACTTTGTGGCTTGGTCTGTGTTCATGATTTGTAACACATTGTTCTGATGCCCTTCCCCTAAAAAAAAAATGTTGAAGTCACAACCAAACCCCCCCCCAAGAAAAATAATTTTTAAAAAATATTTAAATTTTTTAAAATAATACATTTAAAAAATAAATTAATTAAATAAATAAACAAATGAATAAATGAATAAAAAAAATAAATAAATAAAATTAATTAATTAAATAAACATTTGGCGCTCATATGACCTTATGCAGTTGCGAGCGCCATAAAACCCTCTACTATAATAATAACAAAAAATAATAAATAACAAAAAATAAATAAATAAATAATATAATGAATAAAATAATTATATTAAAAAAATTAATAAATATAAATACATGTAAATAAATAAAGCAAAAATACATTGTATTATATATTATATTATATATTATGTAAATAAATATATATATATAAATATAATTTATAAATAAATAAATAGATAAATAAATAAATAAACAAAAATAAATAGATTAGATCTAAATAAGATAATTAAATTAATTAATTCAATAAAAGAAATAAAATAGAAATACATTGTATTAGTATTATATTATGTTCCTGATCTCGCGGGCTTCTTTCATCAGTCTTTGGTCACTTTTCTGGGGACAACATAACTCGTTAATAAACTAATAGACAAATATAAAAGAGACAGCCATGATAACAAGGTGTGAATTGATAATAATATATAATTTTTAAAAAAAAAATTGGGGCTTTTCTGCCGTGACCAGGATTCGAACCTGGGTTGTCACGGCCACAACGTGAAGTACTAACCACTATACGATCACGGCCATTGCGCCCCGTTAGAATCAATTCTCCAGAAAGCTACTTATACTTTCCTAACCAATAGTATTGCAGCGCGCTAAGTATTGGGAATTCCCAGTTCCAAAATAGTATTCTCTTTCAAAATGTTGAAATTTAAAAGCACAGGCAGGAAAAGGAAAAGAAATAAAGTAGTAAATTAGTTACATCTGGATCTGGCTGCCAATATCTTCTGGCTTATGATAAGCCTTATCCCAATAATTCCCCAGTATTTTCTAGCTCAACCCAGATATTTTCTAGATCTAGCTGATCTTCGCCAGCATTTTCTAGATTATCCCCACTAGATTTTTTTCTAGCTCATCCCCAGTAGTTGAATAGTTTATAGCTCAACCTTACATTTTTCTAGCTCATCGATCTAGATATCTAGAATCTAGATCTAGATCTAGTTCAACCACATTATTTTCTTTCTCATTACTAGATATCTAGATCTAGATCTAGATTAGATCTAGATCTAATACTTTTAATCTCATCCTAAATTTTGTTTAGATCTAGTCTAGCTGTAGACTATAATTCTAGCTCATCGCCGATAATTTTCTTATATTTTCTACTTCATCCCTGTTTGTTTTGAAAGTGGCTATTCTCACCCGCCCGGAAGTTCTCGCAAGATCTACTCCTCCCCTCTTCTCTCTCTCTCTGTCTCTTTCTAAATACTGTCTATCGGTGTGGACGATCAAATTGACCAAAACAACGTTAAAAAATGATGTTAAAACACAAAAGTAAATTAATTTGGTTGTCTACAAAGATGCTACGGCTATTTAACTTTTCGAATCGAACCGAACTACGCGGGTCGCCATTTTGTTTTGCGCGGAAATTCTCGCGCTACTCCTCTCTCTCTTTCTCTCTCTCTCTCCACTGCCCACAGACAAAATTGTACGCTTTTAGTAGGCTACAGTTGTAATGGAACGTTTGTTCACGGCACAGAATTCTACAATTTTTCTGTTATCACAGTGTAGAATTCTGTGGTTTAGGGTGAACGCAAAATTTGGTGAACGCGCACCGGGTGAGAATAGCCACAACACCCGCTACTTCATCCCTGGTCTAGCTCATCGTAATATTTTCTAGCCCACCGATCCCCATTATTTTAACTAGAAATCTAGATCTAGATTCTAGCTCATCCCCAATAGTTTTTAGCTCATCCCCAATATTTCTAGGACTTTGTGTCTGATCCACAACTGTTTTTTTTTCTTATTCCCAATGTTTTTAAAAACTTAATATTTTCTAACTCATCCCAAATATTTTTTATCAAATCCCCAATATTTTAGGCAGCCTCTCCCAAATATTTTAAACCTCATTCCCAATATTTAACTAGCTTAGCTCATCCTTAATATTTTTTTAGCTCATCCCCAGTATTTTTAGCTCATCCCAAATATGTCCAGGACTTTTGTTATATCATAATATATTCCCAATATTTTTAGATCCCGTATTCTAGCTCATCTCCAGTATTTTCTACTTTATTTGTAATATTTTTTAGCTCATCCCCAGTATTTTCGGGTTCAAACACAATAATTTTTAGCTCATCCCCAAATTCTCCAGGACTTTTTAAAAATCTCATCCGCAACATTATTTTATTTTATTTCCAATATCTTTAGATCCCTTATGTTTTCTAGCTCATTCCACATACTTTTTATCACATCCCTAATATTTTCTAGCTCATTCCCAATATTTTCTAACTCATCCGTAATATTTTCTATCTCAATCGCAGTATTTTCTAGCTCATTCCGAGTATTTTCTAGCTCATCCGTAATACTTTCTCGCTCATCCCCTGTATTTTCTAGCTCATCTGTAATATTTTCTAGCTCATTCATAGTATTTTTAAAAAGAATTTTCTACTTCATTCCCAATCATTTTTTGCTGATCAATAATATTTTAAAGCTCATCCAGGGTATTTTTAGCTCATCCTAAATATTTCCTGGACTTTTGTATCTCATCCACGACATTATTTTAAATCTTATTCCCAATATTTCTAGATCCTCAATATTTTCTAGCTCATCCCCAATATTATAAATCACATCCCAAAAATTGTGTAGCACCTCCAAAATATTTTCTAGCTCATTCCCAGTATTTTCTAGCACCTCCCAAATATTTTCTAATTCATCCCCAGTATTTTCTAGTTCAAGCATACTATTTTTTAGCTCATCTATCGTATTTTTCTACTTCTTCCGTAATATTTGTTAGCATCATGCCCAGTTTTTTCTAGCTCTTCCTAAATATTTTGTACTTCATCAGTAATAATTTCTAGCTCATCCCCAGTATTTTCTACTTCATCCGTAATATTTTCTAGCTCATCCGAAATAATTTTTTTAGCTCTCGTCAATGTTTCCAGGACCTTATATTTCATCTACAACATTATTTTGTCTTATTAACAATATTTTTGATCCCTTATATTTTCTAGCTCATCCTAATTTTTCTTTATAACATCCACAATTATTTTTAACTTCCCCCAAATATTTTCTAGTTCATCCACAGTATTTTTAAAACTTATTCGTAATATTATCTTGCTCATCCCCAGTATTTTCTAGCTCATCATTAATATTTTCTAGCTCATTCTCAATATTTTCTGTTTCATCTGTAATATCTTCTATCTCATCCCCAGTGTTTTCTAACTCATCAGTATTATTTTCTAGCTCATCCCTAGTATTTTCTAGCTCATTCGTAATAGTTTCTAGCTCACCCCAAGTATTTTTACCTCATCCCCAATATTTTGAAGACGTTTGCATCTCATCCTCTACATTAAAAAAAAATCTCTTTTAAATATATTTAGCTACTTAAAATTGTCTAGCTCATCCCCAATATTGTTATCACATGCCCACTATTTTGTAGCAGCCCCAAAAAATATTTTAGCTCATTCCCTGTATTTTCTAGATCATCCGAAATATTGTCTTGCTCATCCCCAGTATTTTCTAACTAATCTGTAATATTTTTTAATCATCTCCAGTATTTTCTACTTCATTTGTAATTATTTCTAGCTCATCCGTAATATTTTCTAGCTCATCCCCTGTATTTCTCTGCTCATCCCCAAATATATTTAGCTCTATCCCAAAGTTTCCAGGACTTTTGTATCTCACCCACAAGATTATTTTATCTTATTCCCAATATTATTTTCTATCCCAGATATTTTCTAGCTCATCCGTAATATTTTCTAGCTCATTCCCAGTATTTTCTAGCTCATCCGTAATATTTTCTAGCCCATCTGAAAAATGTTCTAGCTCATCTCCAGCATTTTCTACTTCATCCCTAATAATTTCTAGCTCATCTGTAATATTTCTAGCTCATCCCCAATATTTTTTATCACATCCCCAATATTTTGAGCACATCCCAAATATTTTCTAGCTCATTCCCAGTATTTTCTATCACATCTGTAATATTTTTTTTAACTCATCCCCAGTATTTTCTAGCTCATCCGTAATATTTTCCAGCTCATCCCTAGTATTTTCTAGCTCACCTCCAGTGTTTTTTACTTTTCCCGTAATAATTCAAGCTCATCCGTTATATTTTCTAGCTCATCCCCAGTACTTTCTAGCTCATTTCCAGTATTTTTTACTTTTTCCGTAACAATTCTAGCTCATCCGTGATATTTTCTAGCCCGTCTCCAGTATTTTGGGGCTCATCCCCAATATTTCCAGGACTTTTTAAAAATCTCATCCACAACATTTTTAAAATGTTATTCCCAATATGTTTAGATCCTTAATATTTTATAGCTCATCGCCAATATTTTTTATCACATCCAAAATATTTTGTAGCACCTCCCAAATATTTTCTAGCTCATTCCCAGTATTTTCTATTACATCTGTAATAGTTTTTAAAATCATTTGTAAGATTTTTTAAGTCATCTGTAATATTTTTGAATCATCTCCAGTATTTTCTACTTCATCTGTAATAATTTCTAGCTCATCCGTAATATTTTCTAGCCCATCCCCTGTATTTCTCTGTTCATCCCCAAATATATTTAGCTCTATCCCAAAGTTTCCAGGACTTTCGTATCTCATCCACAAGATTATTTTATCTTATTCCCAATATTATTTTGGATCCCATATATTTTCTAGCTCATTCCAAATACTTTTTATCACATCCCCAATATTTCAAAGCCCCTCCCAAATATTTTCTAGCTCATTCCCAGTATGTTCTAGATCATCCGTAATATTTTCTAGCTCATTCCCAGTATTTTCTAGCTCACCCATGATATTTTCTGGCTGATTCCAAGTATTTTCTAGTTCATCCGTAATATTTTCTGGCTCATCCTCAAAGTTTTTTTTAGCATTTTCTGCTTCATCCCTAATAATCTTTTGCTAATCAATAATATTTTCTAGCTCATCCCCAGTATTTTTAGCTCATCCCAAACACATCCAGGACTTTTGTATCTCATTCATAGCTTTTTGGGGGGCCTCATTCCAAATATATTTAGATAATTAATATTTTCTAGCTCATCCCCAATAGTTTTTATCACGTCACCAGTATTTTATAGCACCTTCCAAAAATTGTGTATCTCATTCCCAGTATTTTCTAGCTCATCCGTAATATTTTCTAGCTCATCTGAAAAATTTTCTAGTTCATCCCCAGTATTTTCTAGCTCATCTCCAGTATTTAACTACTTCATCCCTAATAGTTTTTAGCTCATCCGTAATATTTTGTAGCTCATCAACAGTATTTCTAGTGCATCCCAAATATTTCCAGGCATTTGGAAATCTCATCCGCAACATTATTTTTGATCTTTTTCCCAATCTTTTTAGATCCTTATTATTTTCTAGCTCATCCCCAATATTTTTAATCACATCCCCAAAATTTTGTAGCACCTCCCAAATATTTTCTAGCTCATTCCAAGTACATTCTATCACATCTGTAATATTTTTAAAACTCATCCCCAGTATTTTTAGTTCATCTCCAGTATTTTTTACTTCTTCAGTAATAATTCCAGCTCGTCCGTTATATTTTCTAGCCCGTCTCCAGTATTTTTGGGCTCATCCCCAATATTTCCTGGACTTTTGTATCTCATCCACAACATTTATTCCCAATAGGTTTAGATCCTTAATAATTTCTAGCTCATCGCCAATATTTTTTTATCACATCCAAAATATTTTGTAGCTCCTCCCAAATATTTTATAGCTCATTCACAGTATTTTCTATTACATCTGTAATATTTTAAAAACTCATTCCTAGTATTTTCTAGCTCATCTGTAATATTTTAAAATCATCTCCAGTATTTTCAGCTTCATAATAATAATAATAGATAGCATTTGTATAGCGCATATCCCCGCTCAGCAGCAGGCTCTATGCGCTTTACACTATATTATTACCCCAGCAGACCATAGAA
>NW_004798611.1:65041-104340 GCF_000002075.1 Aplysia californica | reverse complement strand
GTCTTATTCCAAATATTTTTAGATCATTAATATTTTCTAGCTCATCCCCAATAGTTTTTATCACGTCACCAGTATTTTATAGCACCTACCAAAAATTTTCCATCTCATTCCCAGTATTTTCTAGCTAATCCGTAATATTTTCTAGCTCATCTGAAAAATTTTCTAGTTCATCCCCAGTATATTCTAGCTCATCTCCAGTATTTTCTACTTCATCCCTAATAGTTTCTAGCTCATCCGTAATATTTTGTAACTCATCAACAGTATTTTTATAGTGCTTCCCAAATATTTCCAGGACTTTGGAAATCTCATCAGCAACGTTATTTTTTAAATCTTTTTCCCAATATTTTTAGATCCTTAATATTTTCTAGCTCATCCCCAATATTTTGTAGCACCTCCCAAATATTTTCTAGCTCCTTCCAAGTATTTTCTATCACATTTGTAATATTTTTTAAACTCATCCCCAGTATTTTCTAGTTCATCTCCAGTATTTTTTACATCTTCCGTAGTAATTCTAGCTCATCCGTTATATTTTCTAGCCCATCTCCAGTATTTTTGGGTACATCCCCAATATTTCCTGGACTTTTGTATCTCATCCACAACATTAACTCCCAATATGTTTTGATCCTTAATAATGTCTAGCTCATCGCCAATATTTTTTATCTCATCCAAAATGCTTCGTAGCACCTCCCAAATATTTTCTAGCTCATTCACAGTATTTTCTAGCTCATCAGTAATATTTTCTAGCTCATTCCTAGTATTTTCTAGCTCATCGTAATATTTTTTGGCTCATCCAGAAAAAGTTCTATCATTTTCTACTTCATCCATAAAAACCTTTTGCTGATCCATCTTATTTTCTAGCTCACTTCAGTATGTTTAACTCATCCTAAATATATCCAGGATTTTTGTATCTCATCCACAACATTATTTATTTCTAGATCCTTAATATTTTCTAGCTCATCTCCAATATTTTTAATTACGTCCCCAATATTTTCTAGATCATCCCCCATAATTTTTGACACATCACCAATATTTTTTAGAACCTTTCAAACATTTTTCTAACTCATTCTCAGTATTTTTTTAGCTCATCCGTAATATTTTCTAGCTCATCTGTAACATTTTCAAGTTCATCCCCACTATTTTCTAGCTTATCTCCAGTAGTGTCTACTTCATCCGTAATATTTTCTAGCTCATCCCCAGTATTTTAGCTCATCCCCAATATTTCCAGGACTTGTGTATCTCATCCACAACATTTTTAAAATGTTATTCTCAATATGTTTAGATCCTTCACATTTTCTAGCTCATCGCCAATATTTTTATCACATCCAAAATATTTTGTAGCACCTCCCAAATATTTTTAATCTCATTCTTAGTATTTTCTAGCACATCTGTAATATTTTTAAACTCATCCCAAGTATTTTCTAGCTCATCCCAAAAATATTCTAGTTCATCCCTAGTTTTTTCTAGCTCAGTCCCAGTATTTTCTATTATATCTGTAATATTTTTAAAACTCATCCCCAGTATTTCTTAGCTCACCCGTAATATTTTCTAGCTCATCTCCAGTATTTTTTACTTCTTCCTTAATAATTCTAGTTCATCCGTTATATTTTCTAGCCCAACTCCAGAATTTTGGGGCTCATCCCTAATATAACCAGGACTTTTGTATCTCATCCACAATTTTTATCACATCCAAAATATTTTGTAGCTCCTCCCAAATATTTTTTTGCTCATTCCCAGTATTTTTAATCACATCTGTAATATTTTTTAAAAACTCACCCCAGTATTTTCTATTACATCTGAAATATCTTTTAAACTCAACCCCAGTATTTTCTAACTCATCTGTAATTATTTCTAGCTCATCCATAATATTTTCTAGCTGATTCCCAGTAATTTTAGCGCATCCCAAATATTTCCAGGACTTTTGTATCTCATCTACAACATTATTTTTCTTCTTTTTCCCAATAGTTTTAGATCCTTAATATTTTCTAGCTCATCCCCAATATTTTGCAGCATCTCCCAAATATTTTCTAGCTCATTCCCAGTATTTTCTATTACATCTGTAATATTTATTTTTTAAACTCAACCCCAGTATTTTCTGACTCATCTCCAGTATTTTTACTTCAACCGTAATAATTTCTAGCTCATCCATATTTTCTGGCCGGTCTCCGATATCTTTGGGCTTATCCCCAATATTTCCAGGACTTTTGCATCTCATCCACAACATTTTAAAAATGTTATTCCCAATATATTTAGATCCTTAATGTTTTCTAGCTCATCGCCAATATTTTTTCTATCACATCCAAAATATTTTGTAGTACCTCCCAAATATTTTCTATCTCATTCGTTGTATTTTCTATCACATCTTAAATATTTTTAAAACTCATCTCCAGTATTTTCTACTTCATCCCTAATAATTTCTAGCTCATCCTTAATATTTACTAGCTCATCCCCAGTAATTTTAGGGCATCTCAAATATATCCAGGACTTTTGTATCTCATCCCCAACTTTATTTTAAAAAAAATCTTTTTCACAATATTTTAGATCCTCAATATTTTCTAGCTCGTGCCCAATATTTTTAAAAAAATCAGATCCCCAATATTTTGTAGCACGTCCCAAATATTTTCTAGCTCGTCCCCAGTATTTTCTAGCTCATCCTTAATATTTTCTAGCTCATCTCCAGTATTTTTACTTCTTCCATAATCATTCTAGTTCATCCGTTATATTTTCTAGCCCAACTCCAGTATTTTTGGGCTCATCCCTAATACAAAATGTTATTCCCAAAATGTTTAGTTCCTTAATATTTTCTAACTCATCGCCAATATTTTGTAGCACTTCCCAAATATTTCTAGCTCATTCCCAGTATTTTTTTTATCACATCTGTAATATTTTTTAAACTCATCCCCAGTATTATCTATTACATCTGTAATATTTTTTAAACTCAACCCCAGTATTTTCTTACTCATCTGTAATTATTTCTTGCTCATCCATAATATCTTCTAGCTCATCCCCAGTATTTTTAGCTCATCCCAATATGTTTAGATCCTTAATATGTTCTAGTTCATCGTCAATATTTTTTTCACATCCAAAATATTACTTAGCACCTCCTAAATATATCCCCAATATTTCCAGGACCTTTGTATCTCCTGCACAACATTTTTTAATTTCACAATATTTTTTAGATCCTTAGTATTTTCTACCTCATTGTCAATATTTTTATCATATCCAAAATACTTTGTAGCACCTCCCAAATATTTCCTAGCTCATTCCCAGTATTTTCTATCACGTCTGTAATATTTTTAAACCTCATCCCCAGTATTTTCTAGCTCATCTGAAAAATGTTTTTGTTCATCTCCAGTATTTTCTACTTCATCCATAATAATTTCTAGCTCATCCGTAATATTTTCTAGCTCATCTCCAGTATTTTTAGCGCATCCCCATTATTTCGAGGACTTTAGTATCTCATCCACAACATTATATTTTATCTTTTTACCAATATTGTTAAATCCTTAAATTTTTTTAGCTCATCTTCCATAATTTTTAACACATCCCCAATATTTTGTAGCACCTCCCAAATATTTCCTAGCTCATTCTCAGTATTTTCTATCACACCTGTAATATTTTTTAAACTCATCCCCAGTATATTCTAGCTCATCCGTAATATTTACTAGGTTATCACCCGTATTTTCTAGCTCATTCGTAATATTTTCTAGGTTATCACTAGTATTTTCTAGCTCATCTCCAGTATTTTCTACTCCAACCCTAATAATTTCTAGCTCACCCATAATATTTTCTAGCCCTTCTCCAGTACTTTTGGGCTGATCCCCACAATATTTCCAGGATTTTTGTATCTCTTGCACAACATTTTAAAATTGTTATTCACAATATTTTTAGATCCTCTAGCCTGTCACCTGTATTTTTGGGCGCATCCCCAATATATCCAGGACTTTTTTAGCGCATCCAACAACCATATATCCAGGACTTTTGTATCTCATCCATAACTTTTGTTTGGTCTTATTCCCAATATTTTTAGATCATTAATATTTTTTAGCTCATCTCCAAACATTTTTAACACGTCACCAGTATTTTATAGCACCTCCCAAATATTTTCTATCTCATTCCCAGTATTTTCTAGCTCATCCGTAATATTTTCTAGCTCATCTGAAATTTTTTTAGTTCATCCCCAGTATTTTCTAACTGATCTCCAGTATTTTCTTATTCATCCCTAATATTTTCTAGCTCATCCTCAGTATTTTTAGCTCATCCCAGATTTATCCAGGACTTATGTATCTCATCTATAACATTTTTTGGGGTCTTATTCCAAATATTTTTAGATCATCAATATTTTCTAGCTCATCCCCAATAGTCTTTATCACGTCACCAATATTTTGTAGCACCTCTCAAATATTTTCTATCTCATTCCCAGTATTTTCTAGCTCATCCGTAATATTTTCTAGCTCCTCTGAAAAATTGTCTAGTTCATCTCCAGTATTTTCTACTTCATCCTTAATAATTTCTAGATCATCCGTAATATTTTTAGCGCATCCCCAATATTTCCATGACTTTTGTATCTCATCCACAACATTATTTTTTTTATCTTTTCCCCAATAATTTTAGCTCCTTAACATTTTCTAGCTCATCCCCAATATTTTACAGCATCTCCCAAATATTTTCTAGCTCATTCCTAGTATTTTCTATCACATCTATAATATTTTTTAACTCATCCCCAGTATTTTCTAGCTCATCCCAAAAATTTTCTAGTTCATCCCCAGTTTTTTCTAGCTCATTCCCAGTATTTTTTTTTATTATATCTGTAATACTTTTAAAACTCATCCCCAGTATTTTCTAGCTCATCTGTAATATTTCTAGCTCATCCCCAGTATTTTCTAGCTCATCTCCAGTATTTTCTACTTCATCTGTAATAATTTATAGCTCATCCGGAATATTTTCTAGCCCATTTCCAGTATTTTTTGGGCTCATCCCAAATATTTCCAGGACTTTTGTATCTCATACACAACATTTTAAAAATATTTTTAGATGCTTAATATTTTCTAGCTCATCGCCATTATTTTTTATCATACACAAAATATTTTGTAGCACCTCCCAAATATTTTCTAGCTCATTCCCAGTATTTTCTAGCACCTCCCAAAAATTTTCTAGCTCATTCATTTCTTATCTCATCTGTATATTATTTTCTAGCTCATCCCCATTATTATCTAGCTTATCTGTAATATTTACTAGCTCAATCCCAGTATTTTCTAGCTCAGCTGTAATATTTTCAAGCTGATCCCCCGTATTTTTTAGCATTTTCTACTTCATTCTTAATAATTGCTAGCTCATCCGTAATATTTTCTAGCTCATCCCCAATATTTGTTTAGCTTATATCAAGTATTTTATACTTTATCCAAAATAATTTCTAGCTCATCCGTAACATTTTCTAGCTCATCTCCAGTATTTTTCGACTCATCTTCAATAATTTTTTGCTCATGCCCAATGTTTCCAGGACTTCTGTATTTCATCCCAAACAGTATTTTATTTAATTCCCAATATTTATAGATCCCTTATATTTTTTAGCTCATCCCAAATATTTTTTTTACCAATCAGCAACATTTAGTAGACCCTCACAAGTATTTTCTAGCTCATCCTCAGTATTTTCTAGCTCACCTGTAATATTTTCTAGCTCATCCCCACTATGGTTTATCACATTCTAAATAGTTTTTAGCAATTCCAAAATTTTCTAGCTCATTCCTAGTATTTTCTAGTCCATCCATAATATTTCCTAGCTCATCCTCAGTATTTTTTAGGTTATCCGTAATATTTGCTACCTCATCCCCCGTATTTTCTAGTATTTCTACTTCATCTCTAATAATTTTTTTTACTCATTCATAATATTTTCTAGCTCATCCTCAGTAGTTTTAGCTCATCCCAAATATATCCAGGACTTTTGCATCTCACCCATAACATTTTTTTTCGTCTTATTTCAAATATTTTTAGATCATTGATATTTTAAAACTCATCACCAACATTTGTTTAACACGTCACCAACATTTTGTAGCACCTCCCAAATATTTTCTATCTCACTCGCAGTATTTTCTAGCTCATCCGTAATATTTTCTAGTTCATCCCCACTATTTTTTATTTCATTTCCAGTATTTTCTACTTCCCCATTAATATTTTCTAGCTCAACCCCAGTATTTTTAATGCATCCCCAATATTTCCAGGACTTTTGTATCTCATCCACAACACTATTTAAAAATAAAATCTTTTTTACAACATTTTAAAACCTTAATTATTTTCTAGCTCGTGCCCAATATATTTTTAAATCAGATCCCCAATATTTCGTAGCACCTCCCAAATATTTTCTAGCTCATTCCCAGTATTTTCTGTAACATCGGTAAAAATTTTAAAACTCATCCACAATATTTTCTAGCTCATCCGGAATATTTGCTAACTCATCTCCAATATTTTTTACTTCATCCGTAATCATTCTAGCTCATCTGTTGTATTTTCTAGCCCATCTCCAGTATTTTTGGACTCATCCCCATTATTTCCAGGACTTTTGTATCTCATCCACAACATTTTTAAAAATGTTATTCAAAATATTTTTAGATCCTTAATATTTTCTAGCTCATCGCCAATATTTTTTTTTATCACATCCAAAATATTTTGTAGTACCTCCCAAATATTTTCTAGCTCATCCCCAGTATTTTCTAGCATTTTCTACTTCATCACCAATCATTTCTATCTCATCCATTTATATTTTCTAACTCATCCCCAATATTTTTAGCTCATTCCCAATATTTCCAGGACTTTTGTATCTCATCCAAAACATTTTTTTGTCCTATTCGCAATATATATTTTTTTTATCTTTAATATTTTCCAGCTCATCCCCACTACGTTTCATCACATCCTAAATATTTTTTACACCTTCCAAATATTTTCTAGCTCATTCCTAGTATTTTCTAGCTCATTTCCAGTATTTTCTACTTCATCCCTAATAATTTCTAGCTCATCTGCAGTATTTCTAGCGCCTCCCAAATATATCCAGGACTTTTGTATCTCATCCATAACATTTTTTGGTCTTATTCCAAATATTTTTAGATCATTGATATTTTCTAGCTCATCCCCAATAATTTTTAACACATCACCAATATTTTCTAGAACCTTTCAAACATTTTGTAACTCATTCTCAGTATTATCTAGCTCATCCGTAACATTTTCAAGCTCATTCCCACTATTTTCTAGCTCATTTCGAGTATTGTCTAATTCATCCCTAATATTTTCTAGCTCATCCCCAGTATTTTTAGCTCATCCCCAATATTTCCAGAACTTTTGTATCTCTTGCACAACATTTTTTAATTGTTATTCACAATATTTTTTAGATCCTTAGTATTTTCTAGCTCATTGTCAATATTTTTATCATTTTATCTAAAATACTTTGTAGCACCTCCCAAATATTTCCTAGCTCATTCCCAATATTTTCTATCACACCTATAATATTTTTTAACCTCACCCCCAGTATTTTCTAGCTCATCAGTAATATTTTCTAGCTCATCTGAAAAATGTTCTTGTTCATCCCCAGTATTTTCTAGCTCATCTCCAGTATTTTCTACTTCATCCATAATAATGTCTAGCTCATCCGTAATATTTTCTAGCTCATCTCCAGTATTTTTAGCGCATCCCCAATATTTCGAGGACTTTAGTATCTCATCCACAACATTATATTTGATCTTATTACCATTAAAGAAATTGTTTTTAGCTCATCTTCCATAATTTTTAGCACATCACCAATATTTTGTAGCACCTCCCAAATATTTCCTAGCTCATTCCCAGTATTTTCAATCACATCTGTAATATTTTTTAAACTCATCCCCAGTATATTCTAGCTCATCCGTAATATTTTCTAGGTCATCACTAGTATTTTCTAGCTCATCTCCAGTATTTTCTACTCCAACCCTAATAATTTCTAGCTCACCCATAATATTTTCTAGCCCTTCTCCAGTACTTTTGGGCTGATCCCCACAATATTTCCAGGATTTTTGTATCTCTTGCACAACATTTTAAAAATGTTATTCACAATATTTTTAGATCCGTAATATTTTCTAGCTCATCGCCAATATATTTTACCACATCCAAAATATTTTGTACCTCCACTCAAATATTTTCTATCTCATTCCTAGAACTTTCTGTCATATCTGTAATATTTTTTAAACTCATCCCCAATATTTTCTTACTCATCTGAAATATTTTCTAGTTCATCCCAAGTATTTTCTAGCTCATCTCTAGTATTTTCTATTTAATCCCTAATAATTTCTACCTCATCCGTAATATTCTCTGACTCATCCCCAGTATTTTTAGCGCATCCCAAATATATCCAGGACTTTTGTTTGGTCTTATTCCCAATATTTTTAGATCATTAATATTTTCTAGCTCATCCCCAAACATTTTTAACACGTCACCAGTATTTTATAGCACCTCCCAAATATTTTTTATTTCATTCCCAGTATTTTCTAGCTCATCCGTAATATTTTCTAGCGCATCTGAAAAAATTTATCGTTCTTCCCCAGTATTTTCTAACTGATCTCCAGTATTTTATAATTCATCCCCACTGATTTCTAGCTCATCCGTAATATTTTCTAGCTCATTCACAGTATTTTTAGCTCATCCCCAATCTTTCCAAATCATTGAAAATCTCACCTACAACATCATCTTTTGGGTCTTATTCCCAATATCTTTAGATCCTTAATATTTTCTAGCTCATCGCCAATATTTTTTATCACATCCAAAATATTTTGCAGCACCTCCCAAATATTTTCTAGCCCATTCTTAGTATTATCTATAACATTTGTAATATTTTTTAAACTCATCCCCAGAATTTTCTAGCTCATCAGTAATATTTTCTAGCTCATTCCCAGTATTTTCTAGCTCCTATCCAGTATTTTTTACTTCTTCCGTAATAATTCTAGCTCATCCGTTTTATTTTCTTGCAAATCTCCAGTATTTTTGGGCTCATCCCAAATATATCCTGGACTTTTGTATCTCATCTACAACATTATTTACTTTTCTTTTTCCCAATAGTTTTAGATCCTTCATATTTTCTAGCTCATCGCCAATATTTTTTATCACATCCCCAATATTTTGTAGCACCTACCAAATATTTTCTAGCTCATTCCCAGTATTTACTATCACATCTGTAATATTTTTTAAGCTCATCCCCAGTATTTTCTAGCTCATCCGTAATATTTTCTAGCTCCTCCCCAGTATTTCCAAGCTCATCTCCAGTATTGTTTACTTCAACCGTAATAATTTCTAGCTCATCCATACTATTTTCTAGCCTGTCACCTGTATTTTTGGGCTGATCCCCAATATTTCCCGGACTTTTGTATCTCTTGCACAACACTTTTTAAATATTTTCACAATTTTTTTAGATCCTTAATATTTTCCTACTCATCGCCAATATTTTTTATCACATCCAAAATAATTTTGTTACACCTCCCAAATATTTTCTATCTCATTCCTGGTATTTTCTATCACATCTGTAATATCTTTAAACTCATCATCAGTATTTTCTAGCTCATCCCAAATTTTTAAAGTTCATCTCCAGTTTTTTCTAGCTCATTTCCAGTATTTTCTACTTCATCCCTAATGATTTCTAGCTGATCCCCAGTATTTTTAGCGCATCCCCAATATTTCCAGGACTTTTGTACCTCTTCCACAACATTATTTTTCTTCTTTTTCCCAATATGTTTAGATCCTTAATATTTTCTAGCTCATCCCCAATATTTTTTTTAGCACATCTGTAATATTATTTAAACGCATCCCTAGTATTTTCTAGCTCATCTCCAGTATCTTTTACTTAAACCGTAATAATTTCTAGCTCATCCGCAATATTTTCTAGCCCTTCTCCAGTATTTTTGGGCTGATCCCCACAATATTTCTAGGACTTTCGTATCTCTTGCACAACATTTTTTAAATGTTATTCCCAATATTTTTAGATCCTTAATAGTTTCTAGCTCATCGCCAATATGTTTTATCACATCCAAAATATTTTCGTACCACCTCCCAAATATTTTCTAGCTCATTCCCAGTATTTTCTAGCACCTCCCAAAAATTTTCTAGCTCATTCATTTCTTAGCTCATCTGTATATTTTTTTCTAGCTCATCCCCATTATTATCTAGCTTTTCTGTAATATTTACAGGCTCAATCCCAGTATTTTCTAGCTCAGCTGTAATATTTTCAAGCTGATACCCAGTATATTTTAGCATTTTCTACTTCATCCTTAATAATTGCTAGCTCATCCGTAATATTTTCTAGCTCATCCCCGATATTTGTTTAGCTTATATCAAGTATTTTATACTTTATCCAAAATAATTTCTAGCTCATCCGTAACATTTTCTAGCTCATCTCCAGTATTTTTCGGCTCATCTTCAATAACTTTTAGCTCATGCCCAATGTTTCCAGGACTTCTGTATCCCATTCAAAACATTATTTTATTTTACCCTAAATATTTTTTAGATCTCTTATATTTTCTAGCTCATCTCAAATACTTTTTACCACATCCCCAATATTTTGTAGCCCCTCCCAAATATGTTTTAGCTCATCCCCAGTATTTCCTAGCTCATCTGTGATGTTTTCTAGCTCATCCCCAGTATTTCTTAGCTCACCTGTAATATTTTCTAGTTCATCCCCAGTATTTTCTAGCTTATGCGTAATATTTTCTAGCTCAACCCCCACTATTTTTAGCTCATCTCAAATATTTCCAGGACTTTTGCATCTCATCCACAAAATTATTTTATCGTATTCCCAATATTTTTAGATTCCTTATATTTCCTTGCTCATCCCAAATACTTTTTATCACATTCCCAATATTTTGTAGCCCCTCCCAAATATTTTCTAGCCCATTCCCAGTATTTTCTAACTCATCCCCAGTATTTTTTAACTCATCCGAAATATTTTCTAGCTCGTTCCCAAAAATTTCTAGCTTATCGGTAATATATCCTTGCTCATTCCCAGTATTTTCTAGCTCATCCGTAATATTTTTTCTAGCTAATCCCCAGTATTTTCTAGCTTGTCTGTAATATTTTCTAGCACCTCCCAGTATTTTCTAGCATTTTCTACTTCATCCCCAATCATTTGTAGCTGATCAATAATATTTTAAAGCTCATCCCCAGTACTTTTATCTCCTTCCAAATAATTCCTGGACTTCTGTATCTCATCCACAATTAACAAAAAAAAATCTTATTCCCAATATTCATTAATAATATAAATATTCTATCTGATCCCCAATATTTTTATCACATACCCAACATTTTGTAGCACCTCCCAAATATTTTTAGCTCATTCCCAGTACTTTTTAGTTCATCAATAATATTGTCTAACTTATCCCCAGTATTTTCTAGCTCATATCTCGTATTTTCTATTTCTTCTGTAATATTTTCTAGCTCATATCTCGTATTTTCTATTTCTTCTGTAATATCTTCTAGCTCATTCCCCGAAATTTCTAGCTCGTCGCTGTAATATTTTCTAACTCATCTCCAGTATTTTTTAGCTCATGCACAATATTTTCTAGCTCATCTTTCGTATTTTCTACTTCATCTGTAATATTTTCTAGCTCATCCCCATTATTTTTTAGCTCATCTGTAATATTTTCTAGCTCAATCCCAGTATTTTTTAGCTACCAGTATTTTTCGGCTCATCATCAATAATTTTTAGCTCATGCCCAATGTTTTCAGGACTTAAAGTATCTCATCCAAAACAGTATTTTATTTTATTCCCAATATTTTTAGATCACTTATATTTTCTAGCTCATCCCAAATACTTTTTACCACATCCCCAATATTGCAGCCCTTCTCAAATATTTTCTAGCTCATCCCCAGTATTTTCTAGCTCATCTGTAATATTTTCTTGCTCATCCCCAGTATTTTCTAGCATTTTCTACTTCATCCCCAATAATTTGTAGCTCATCCATTATATTTACTAGCTCATTTCCAATATTTTTAGCTCACCCCAAATATTTCCAGGACTTTTGTATCTCATCCACATTTTTTAAATCTTATTCCCAATTAAAATTATTTTTTTTATCTTTAATATTTTCCAGCTTTTCCCCACTACATTTTATCACATCCTAAATATTTTTTAGCACCTCAAACAATATTTTCTACCTCATTCCTAATATTTTCTAGCTCATCCGTAATATTTTCTAGCTCATCCCCAGTATTTTTATCTCATCCGTAAAATTTCCTAGCTCATCCTCAGTATTTTTTAGGTTATCCATAATATTTTCTAGTTCATCCCCCGTATTTTTTAGCATTTTCTGCTTTATCCCTAATAATTTCTAGCTCAACCGTAGTATTTTTTAGATCATCCCCAGTATTTTAAGCTCCTTCCAAATATTTTCCTGGACTTTTGTAGCTCATCCGTAATATTTTCTAACTCATCCCCAGTATTTTTTAGCATTTTCTACTTTATCCCCAATAATTCATAGCTGATCAATAATATTTTTAAGCTCATCCCCAGTACTTTAAGCTCCTTCCAAATATTTCCTGGACTTCTGTATCTCATCCACGAGATTTTTTTATTCTTATTCCCAATATTTTTAAATCCTTTATATTCTCTAACTGATCCCCAATATTTTTATCACATACCCAATATTTTGTAGCACCTCCCAAATATTTTCTAGCTCATTCCCAGTATTTTCTAGTTCATCCATAATATTTCTAACTTATCCCCAGTATTTTATAACTTAAGCATAATCTTTTCTAGACCATATCTCGTATTTTCTATTTCATCCGTAATATTTTCTAGCTCATTCCCAGTATTTTCTAGCTCGTCTGTAATATTTTCTAACTCATCTCAAGTATTTTTTTTAGCTCATGCACAATATTTTCTAGCTCATCTTTCGTATTTTTTACTTCATCCGTAATATTTTCTAGCTCATCCCCAGTAGCTGAAATTTTAAAACATTTTCCCCTAGCTGTATCTTATTTTTAATTTTTCAACCGTCTCCAGTAGTTGTATTTTTAAAAATATTTTCCAACTGTCTCCACTAGCTGAGGTTTAAAGAATATTTTCCGTTTCCACTAGCTGTATTATAATTTTTATTTTTGAACCATCTTTAGTGGCAACTGTCTTCACTACCTGTATTTTCTTTTCTATTTTTTACCGTCACTTGTAACTGTATTTGATTTTTTATTTTCCAACTGTCTCCAGTAACTGTATTTTATTTTCTATTTTTTAACAGTCTCCAACAGCTGTAATTTTTTTTCTTTTTTTCAACTGTCTCCACTATCTGTATTTTATTTTCTATTTTCCACTCGTCTCGTGCTCCTGTTACAAAAAACAATTTTCCGACCGTCTCCAGTAGCTATATTTTATTCTTCACAAGTTGTATTTCCTATGTTCATGACCGTCTCCCGTAACTGTATTCTAGTTCTATTTTCTTCTCAAATCAGTTAGTTGTATTCTTTTTAATATTTTCCAATCATCTCCACTTGCTGCATTTTAAAGAATACTTTCCAACTGTTTCCAGTAGCTGTATTTTATTTTCTATTTTCCAACTGTTTCCACTAGCTGTATTTTTTTTTCTATTTAAAATCTGTCTCCAGATAATTAAAAAATAAAATACAGCTAGTGGAGACGGTTGAAAAATAGAAAATAAAGTACAATGCGCGAACACGGTTGGAAAATAGACAACAAAATACAGCTACTGGAGACGGTTGGAAAGTAGATCTAGAAAAAATCTATACAGCTACTGGGAGGGGTGAGGGTGTGTCCAAATAATCTCCGCCACAAATTCCAAAAACAGTGGCCATGGCAATAGGGACTAGCCAGGCTTACATTGTTTCTAAAAAAATCTTCTGGTGTATTTCAAGGCAAAACTAAAGTGAGCAAGACCCGACAAGAATACGATGAAAATAATGATTGGTCTCCTCAGAATGATAAGAAACGTATTTTGCATCAGTGAAACCTTTTGGTTCCATGAATCGTACTCACATCATACAGAAAGAAACAGAACCTTGACCTTGCATTGTAGAAATAAGTTTAATCATGCGCTGGTATACATTTTTTCAAACATGATACGTGTATTTTACAGCAACCAATTAGTGACAGTTCCTGTAGCAACTGCATGACCACTCTACCAACCAACTGCAGCGGTATATTTGTTTGCTTTGACCACTTCGTAGCTTGGCCTCTATTTACATAGTCAAACTTTGTTGAGCCATTTGATGGTTGCAAAACTGCAAAACTGTACACAGATATCAACAATTGCAGAGTCTTTTCTCTCATTTATTTCAAGGATTTTAAAAATCATTCGAAACTTTTATATTATAAATGTACAAATTCGCCATTTGTGCTTTCTATCTACTCCATATACTTGCTAGTGAGAGTGCTCACATCTCAGTTTGGAAAACATGGGGCCAATTCCTGGGGAAAAAATCCCAGTTAAAAAACCACGATAAAGTCTGGCAGTCCGGAGAATTCTGAAGATGCTCAACCCCATCTAGTCTAAGGCAGACATTTCTTGGAAGATTTAGCCTCTTTATCAACGTCTATCATGTGTGAAGCGGCCTAGATTTATCAGTTTGTTACGACAGACAGTTAGGATTCCAACAACGTTATAATTCTCTCACAAAAAGCCAAAGGCAAAATTTCCAGGGTTTGGATTAATGTCGCTCTTCGTATATTGACCCCCACAGTGCAAACATTACATTGGAACTCTGATATATCCCTTTCCACAGACTTGACAGATTAAATGAGACAAAACAAACATGTTGAGGTGACCTAGTTTTCACAGATTTCACCACACAAATCAGTTCTCTCTTCCACAATTGTTCACCTACAACTGTCCCCCTCCCCCCCCCCCCACCGGTTCAACCACGCCGTTTCCTCCCCACGGTTCACGCAACGTTCTGTATAGGAGGCAGCACTACGTGGCGGTTGGAGCCCGGTCTGATCACGCCGGTCTTCGAGTCCGGTCTTGGGGCAGACGGGGGGCGGGCAGGAGGCAGTTGCGTGTTGGACGCGGAGCGGTAGCCCTGCTCGTCTATCAGGGCCAGCGGGTTCACCTTCTCCGTGGGCAGCAGTCCCTTAGAGTTGGTGTTGTGTTTGCCATCCCTGCCCCGCTGGAGCTCCGTGGCCGAGTCAAGGTCGGACAGGTTGGAGCTGGAGCTGGTCTGACTGGAGGAGGAATCGGGGGACGCTGGAGGCCCCGCCTCCCCAAGGTCCACTCCTGGTTCGGCCGGGTTGATGGGGGCGGAGTAGGCGCGCGGCTCGCCGTTCTCTCCCAGGCCTAGTTGACCCTCCACTGTCTGAGGGGCTGTCTTAGGGTAGCTGGGGGGGGGGGAGGGGGGACGGCAGGATTACTTTGATGAGCTTTTGTTGCTAGAAATATACATCAGTCCAGCATACTACAAAAGATAACTTTGATGTGCCTTTGTTGTGAAAATCATACATCAGTTCAGCGTAATGCAAAAGCATATCACACACCAGTTCAGATCCATTTATCAGAGCCTGTCAACATCAAATATATGAGAATGTTCCGCGCTAGTCACCGATCGTAAAATTGCGTGGCAATCTGAAGATTGCGTTAATATTTCATATTTTTGAAATCATTTTTAAATATTATTCACTTTCATTTTTATTCTTTTACTCACATCAAGGAACATTCACATAAAAATTAAAATTAACCTATGAAACTGAAGAGCTCACAAGAATGATACAACGCCAAGTATCAAACTCAAAGTTCAAAAGTACATTTAATTTATTTGATATTTCAAAAATACTTTTAAAAAAAATTCACTTCCATCTTTATTCTTTTACTTAAATAAAAAAAAAACATTCACATATATTTTCAAAAAAGTAAATATATGAAAATTAAAATTAAAATTAACATATGAAACTTCAGAGCTCACAAGAATGATACAATTATACAATCGTTAAACCGCGCAGGGCAATCTTAAGATTGCATCGATCGGTAAATAGCGCGGAACAAGTATACACAGGCTATCTCGGTAATCTTCATTGCTAATATTTGCCAAGTCGTGGGCTCATATTGAACACTACTGATTCAAATGGAGATTTGAAAGAAACTGTCTCCAATATGCACTGGATATTACACAGATAATCAGTTCAGTGCATTCTTTGGCAAGACAAGTTATCTGTAGCTCAAGACTGAGTACTGCATAGGCCCACTGTACGACCGTGACAAGCAAAGGTACAGGCATATCTGTGTCAGCTGGGACTTTTCTGTTTTGTGTGGTTCTGTCAGCTTTGAAAATACTCATGCACTGTGTAAGAAAATACTCATGCACTGTGTAAGAAAATACTCATGCACTGTGTAAGAAAATACTCATGCACTGTGTAAGAAAATACTCATGCACTGTGTAAACTAAATTTCCACAAGGAAGAATAAAAGAGATCTTTGCTTTTTTATTTTCTTTCTATGAACGTACAGAATACGTAGACTTACTTTGTCAACAGCTGCTCGTACAGTGGCGGCACGTAGCCGCTGACAACTTCCCTGGCCGCGCTGTGCCGACGTTTGATGGACTCCTCTTCCTGGAAGGAGGGAAAAGAAAACTGTCATCACGTACACGCACAAAATATATGCACAAAATACACGCAGCACGTATCATGACTATTTGTGAGAAATGAATTTGGTGTTCACATACTGCACATATCATAATAATACATGGGAAATAAATTTGGTGTTTACATGTTGCACATATATATGCGTGGCCTAGCTGGGGCCCTTTCGATGAAAGGAATGATCAGTGCTTTAATATCAACTAAAAGTAATTGGCCTACGTACTATATTTAGGCCTACACTCTACTGAAATGGGGCAATAACTTTTGAGAGATGCAAAAAATTAGAAGGTCTAGATCTATACTCTCAAAACAAAATGCGCCTCACGAAATGTCACTCCCGGGTTTTCTAAAATTACAAGGACAAAAGCGTCGGCCTACAAAAGCGATCGGCGAAATAAAGAAATTATATATATTTTAAAGAATATTTTAAAGAATCTTTTCATGAAAACCGCATGTCGATCGATGCAGCCATTAAAAAGCCTTTTGAATAGCAACATTCGGCCACCACAAATAGATATAAGAAGAGTAATTTGTTGTTTTAAAAACAAAAGATGATCATTGATGTATGCAATGTGTTTACAATCATGAGAGTGGATATGAAAATTGAAGACCCTGTTGTAAGTCAACTCAATACAGAGATGGCCACCTGCCAGGAGAGATTGGAGGGAGATGAGCCAACATTTTTAGGGAGAAATGAAAAAAAATAGGCAGATTTCAAAATCGCGCCGTTTCGCAGATAATACACCAAAAAAATTTTTAAAAGGATATTATAGTGCATTAAATTCTAATCACCAATCTATTATCTATTTGTGGTGGCTGAATGTTGCTATTCAAAAGGCTTTTTAATGGCTGCATCGATCGACATGCGGTTTTCGCCAAAAGATTCCTTAAAATATTCTCCTGATCATGATGCCCTTTGTTTTTTCAGTTTTGAAAGAGTTTTGCTAAAAAAAAAAAGAAGCTAAATTTCTTTATTTCGCCGATCGCTTTTGTAGGCTGACGCTTCTGTCTATGCAATTTTAGAAAATCCGGTGTGGAAGTGATATTTTGCAAGGCGCATTTTGTTTTGAGAGTATAGATCTAGATCAAGGCCTTCTAATTTTTGCATCTCTCAAGATTTATTTCTCCATTCCAGTAGAGTGTAATATAGTAGGCCAATGACTTTCAGTTGATGTTAATGCACCGATCATTCCTTTCATCGAAAGGGGGCCCAGCTAGCATTATCTAAATCTCTAGATCCATCCTCTAAGATTTCAGCTGAATTATCAACACTACGTACCAATGGGTTAAACATAGCAGTTGATTTTTACGGTTATAATCCCATAGGTTGTAAAAGTACAATGTAGGCCTACTGGCAAGTGTCTCATTTCTCAGCAACAAGAAATAGGATGGTCGGGGCCACAAGGTTATACAAAGGAAATCTCTGCTTTTAAACACTTCTTTATAACATGTGAAGCATCGCGGTGGAATCAGGCGCTCGTCAAAATAACGAAATTGAAGAAAAAAGGCATTTTCTCACAAGTTTGGCAATTTTTATAGAAATTTTTGTTTTTGGCTAAACACCTTTTATGTTCATACGACAACACATTTTGACGTGAAATTTTACTGAAAAACCTTGTTTAATGGCACAAAATAAGTAATTTTCAATTTTCACGGACTCCTAAGTTATTGAAGTTACCAAACTTTAGCGGCCATTTTCTCATTAATTTAATCACTGAAACCAGACTACCCACCTTCTTAAATGGCAAATATCTCGACCTCTATTCAAACTAGATGGATATTTTTTCACTGAAAGCAAGACAAACGATTGAGCTCTCAGATGATACCAATAACTCCACACGCTCAAAAATTGACATGCGCCTGATTCCACCATGTCTCGACACATATATACACATACTTGTTGCAGATTCTATATATATACTATTTACAAGAATCCATGACTTTCCATAGGAAGCTGCTTGTGAAAGCTGTTTGGCAGTGGCAGCCTTACACCTTTCCCAGCCTGGTTTGACAATTGATAGATGTGTTTTAAAATTCCAGGTCTCAAATTGCCGGGGGGGAAAAGGAAAATAACTTTGTTGACTGTTTTTACATATTTGAATTGTTTTGGTTGCTTCCCTTGACATGTTATCTGAACTTTGGCTCAAAAACTATTTCTCATGGCTGGCAGTCAAAACTGAGAAAAAATAGGGAAACTCGGGAGATTGGGGCGTTGGAAGTGGTTGTTGGTACAGGTGAGTATCCTGGACAGGTGGCTGTGAGAGCAGGTTTGACAGTGTAAGTTTGGGAAATCAAGGCCCCAAGATCTGGAATGCTTGGCCAAATACTTTAAGAGAGATCAAATCTTTTGATTCATTCAAATGCCAGCTGAAATCATTTCTGAATTTAAATTAATAAGATGAATGTTTGGAGTGATCTTCTTTTAGTCAGACCACAACGTTTTAAGTTACTGTTGTACGTTGTACTGTATTGTAAAGCGCCCAGATCCTGTGTACTTTAATCAGGGTTGGGCGCTATATAAATGTCATTTATTATTATTATTATTAAATGTAACATGTTGAAAATGAAATACAGACAACATAGTAAAGGAAGTGAAACAGTGAGGGCTCGAGATGAACGAAACACCAGTCAGTTTCTCATTATGTCACACTGGACAAGGCTGCTCACACAACAAAACAACAAACAACAAACAAGATCATGATCCTACTGCTCAACCAACAAAACTCACAACGATGCCTCGGCTGACTGGTGCCCCTGAGCTGACCCTGGGCCCTCTCGTCTGAGACATGCTGTCCGGAATGCTGGGCTTGGACCAGGTCCGGGCTCCCATCTGATTGGACGAGGCCGCGCCGGTGAAGCCCTGGAAGGCGTCGGTGACCTCCCTTGTGTCTGTGATGGTGTAGGGGGCGGCCGTGCTCACGGGCGTGGTGGTGCTGATGCCCAGGTAATCCATCACCAGCCGCCGCATCTGTTTGTAGGCTTCTGTGATGTCATCTGTAGGGAAGTAATAATCATAGATAGAATTTGTATAGTGCAAATCCCCATTCAACAGCAAGCTCTATGTGTTTTGACAATTATAGATAGCATTTGTATAGCTCTCATCCCCGCTCAAAAGCAAGCTCTATGCGCTTCACAATCTACACTATTACCCCAGCAGACCTGAGAGCATTCTGAAACAACCTCAGCTTCCTGGGAAGCATACAGTGCAAGCGGCCATTTATAGGCGCTAAAACCCTAACATACTGACAAGTCTTTCGCTGTCTATGGCCGGGTACCCATTCCCACCTGGGTGAAGTGAGGAAAATTCGTGGGGTGCCTTTCCCAAGGACACAACAGAGAGGGGGGGGGGGAACCTTTGGAGAGTCTTAAGGCTTCACATCCATCTAATCTGAGATGGGCATTACCTTGAAAATCCTGTCCTCTCTCCACCCCCCACCCCCCAATCTTTTGAATAACTTAAATTGTGCTGAAAAGGGAAGCACAAGTCAAAAAGTCATACAAAAATGTCCACATAAAAAGTACTCCTGAATTCAACGAGAGACTCACCACTGCAGATCATCATGTCAAAGAAGCCAGGGTGGTCCTGATTCTGCTTGACGTACATGTCCGATCTCTTCAGAGTTTTCTGGATCTGGTCCTCCGTGTAGATCCCACGTTCTCGGAGTCGTCGTTCATGGTCCTCCGCGTTGAGAGGCATGACCAGTACGTAGCGGGGCTCGAAGTATGTGTTCTTCAAGGTCAGCACTCCCTGGAGAGTCAACAAGGAAAGGTTACTTTTCCCTGAACGTCTTTTTCGATGGTAAATGACGTACTCTGACAATATCTTGACTTCACAGATTTTTTAAAAAGACCATTTTAAGCAGTGAGTCATTGAGAATGTGATTTAAAAGACATATTCTTATCCCCTTGTCTAATCAGAGGGAAACATGAAGAACAAGTACATTTTAAAATGCAGAAACTACAGAAAAAACAAAACAAAGAGAGAGATATTCTGTCATGAAATGTTTGGTCTGTCCCTTCCTTGAACATTGGAAAAATGGCCACCGCATTTGTAATAGAAAAATAGACCAAAAAAACTTTATATTTATTCATTAAGAACCACAAAAATCTAAAACAAAACAGGAGAAACCAGAGAATTAGAAAATTTTCCCCAAAAGTAGAAAGAGAAAAGAACAAAAAAGCAGAAAGAAAATAAAACCCCAAAAAGAGAAAAAGCAAAAAGAGGAAAAGGTTTACCTCCAGCTCCATGTGAACCACACAGGCCAATCCCTCTCGGGCGACGTTCTCCACAGATTCCATCTGCAGTCCGTACCAGTTGTCACAGTACTGATATGTCTGGATAAACTGGCCCTACACAAACAATTGTCACACTGATATGTCTGGATAAACTGGCCCTACACAAACAATTGTCACACTGATATGTCTAGATAAACTGGCCCTACACAAACAATTGTCACACTGATATGTCTGGATAAACTGGCCCTACACAAACAATTGTCACACTGATATGTCTAGATAAACTGGCCCTACACAAACAATTGTCACACTGATATGTCTGGATAAACTGGCCCTACACAAACAATTGTCACAAAACAAAATGTTTTATTTCATTTTAAAAGTCTTTTAAATGCCTTGAAGCATTTGAAGAACGATACACAAGTTGGACCAAAATCTTTCCTGAAACAACTGCTCTGACAGTTTTTTGAGAGACATGAATAAACCTGTACAACCATCTCTACTTTTACAGCAGAAAAGAAAACTAAAGTCATAAAACAGATACTGAAAGTTAAATTGAAACTTCGATTCTGATTTCAGAGAAAGAAATATTTGCAGATCTTCAAAACTTATCTTTACATATTTTTCTAGATACATTTTCTCTTGACTATCATTTTAAGCACCACAAAAGATAAGACTTTGTAAATTACCATTTTGATATCCATCTCAAATTTTTCAAGCGATGCAAAGTAGTAATCCTTGCCTGCCACTTCATCTGAACGAGGTTGCCTGGTAGTGTGGGAAATACTGCCGGAAAAATGTAGCAAAACCATGGTAAATCATAGAGTAACAACTGCCCCCCAGGGCAGTGCCACTGACTGTAGTGTCTTTAGGCCATTCCCAAAGGGGGGACATTTCTCGTTCAAAAACAGTAGAATTGTAAATGGGCTCATCTAAAAATGTCACGCTCATAACTGTGCCTGAACTACAACAGGGAACTGCTGCTTTTTCTTTCCTAATCCTTACTATTGTCATTTTCCTCTACTTCTTTTGTATGTTTGTCACTCTCTTGTGAACCGCTATTTCCGGGGTGCCTTGATAGTCGAAGCAGACCTTGTGCTGTTGAAGCTAGAGAGGTGAGCAGAATAAGCCTGATTCCCTGTAAGGACTTCTCTGTTGACACCCACCCCTTGGCGCTCATATGACCTTATGCAGTTGTGAGAGCCGTAAAACCCTCTACCGTAAATAGAGTAACAATGCAGACTACAAAAAGTATGTTTCTCCACTGGTTGTATCAGTTTTATAAGAGATGCCACGATAATTGAAGTGAGGTCACTCAACACATAATAATATTTTGGAACTGAACGGCACCTACAAAAAAGGAGGTATCATAAACAGGCTCTGTGCGAGATATACCAAATCTCTAAAATGTTCAAAATATTTTTTTAAAAACCCAGTGATATTCAGATCATATTTGCTTATATCCAACGAGTGACAAATTCTTTCCTCGTACAAAATACATAACCATGAGACTGAGATATATCAGAGCAGTGATTTCACAGACGGAAATAATTCTAAACTGATTCTCTAAAATACAAACACATAATTTTTGTTATAACAGTCACGAGTCCACTTACCAGAAAATATATATATTGGAATTTCAATCTTTCACACAGTTGCGCTAGCCTAGTAATATCAGTATGAAACAGCACAATGCAGCTTGCTATTCCTTTCATCTCCCAAAATTCTAAGGGACCAGATATATATTGCATTGAGTCTGAGACGTATCCTCTTCATACGTCTGTTACAATATATAGGCCTACATATAACACTCTTGTCACATGAGCAGAGGTCAGAAGGTGCCAAATAATGTTTGTCAAAATGAAACACTTCAAAAAATAAAAAAAGACATTAAACATCCTTTTATAATACTTTATTGGAACATGTTTTACGCATCTTTAGAGAGATAACTTAAAATTAGTAATAAGGCAAATATCTTCGTTTACATAGAGGTAAATCAAAAGTGTGCTTAGTGACGTGTGACATACGAAGAAAGGCCCTTTTATTTGTACGTATAACAATTATTCTATGATCTATCCATGCATTGTCACATACCCATAGCCAAAGTAATCTCCAAACTCATCCACGAGCTTCATCGACAGATCTTTCTTCCCCGATCCTTGAGGCCCAACCAGCACCAACATGGGATAGGGAGTCTCGATGTTGGGCAGCGTACTGAAACACGGAGGAAAACATAGATCTAGCTGATGCACCGCTTCTCAGACAGCAAATACAGATGTTGTAGAGTAATCATAATGTAACATTATAAGTACCCACTTTCAGTATTCCATAACAAGTACTGTAATGGTCAGTATATCGGTATCGTTGAGAGCAAGAAAAGAGTAACACACACACACACACATAAACAGACAGACAAGAACAAAGATGTCTAGCCTACGGCAGCACAAGCCACTGTCTTGTAAAGTTTAAGTCTTATATTAAACTCTGGAACACAACCCGAGAAGTTGTTTCATTTAGTAATGTTTAATGTTGTTGGTGTTCTTGGACTGTTCGCAAGTAGAATACACAACAACAGACAGCAGCTATAAATCTAGCATCCCATCTGCTTTAATTTCTTTTTTTTTAACCAGTAAAGAAAAGCACATCAACTCAATATAGGTCACTCAGTGCAGGGAAAAAGCAAGACAGAAAGACAGACACAACAGAGGGAAACAACAGCAAAATCTGCCACTTTTAAAACCAAACATCCAAAAGAGAAGGGGAGAAAAGTCCTGAGACAAAGAAATGAGGGAGAAGCAGAACCAGCGCCCGTCACTGCACAACGAGACTGAACTACTTTCTCAGAGACGGAATTAAATGTCAGCAGGAATGTATATCAAACTATACAAACTATAAACATAATATGTTCCTACAAAAATGCACATAATTTTCTTTCTTTAATTTCTTTCTATCAAGAATAAGAAGCCAGAGTTTTGACTTCTGAATGAGAGAACTGTGAGGCCAGTCTTGACTGTCCAAGTCATTTAGCCGTGGAATTATAGATGGACCCGTGTCTCTGGAGTAGAGGTTAGGCCACTATTGTTGCACGCACAAGACAGGAGTTCGATTCTCGAGCGGGTAAGTTTCTTCAATTGAGTATCTTCGTTTTTCTGCCGAAATGTTGTATGTCCCTCAGTTAGGGTTGGCCCTGATGGCGGGCTGAGGCAGCACGTCTCCTAAACGACCTAAAGTTGTGTGGATGGAGGCGTAAACCAAAGTTTCTACCTGTCCCAGACCCTGGACGGCTGCAGGAACGAGTAGACGACGTGCATGATGTGGTCCCGGGACGCTACAACTTCTCGTGGTGGGTCGAACATATTGATGGCCGCAACCTGTTGAATCGAAAATTAAAAATTCGTAAACTCAGAGTCCACTCAAGGAGTCACATATGGTCACTTAGAACATCAAGGTTAAAGTTTTTGGACTCTTATTCAGTTTTTTTAAAGGATAAGGAGAGTTTTCTCTATAACCAAACAAATACACACACCAATGAAACCAAACTTCTTCTTTAGGTAGGGCAAT
Source organism: Aplysia californica (assembly GCF_000002075.1). Classification (NCBI taxonomy): domain Eukaryota; kingdom Metazoa; phylum Mollusca; class Gastropoda; order Aplysiida; family Aplysiidae; genus Aplysia; species Aplysia californica. The sequence continues at coordinate 79,961 of NW_004798611.1, read as the reverse complement.
ACCCACTTTTGGTGTAGGTCAAGATTTCTGGAAACTTCCGACATCTGGTTTGGCCCGCTTGGCCTTAGAAGCGAGCATATAATGCAGGAACCACCTGCAGGAATTACAGTCATGATTTAATTACTTGCACGGTAACAAGGGTAAGCCATTCATACATGTCAACGTTTTTAAACATTTATTCTGACTGTCTATTGCCATTTGAAATACACCCGGACCTACTCTAACAGCCACCTGTATAAGACAAACATCTCTCCAAGCAGCCACTTCCTATTTCTCCACATTACAATGACACTGTGTAAGAGGTCCACCTGCCAAAGACGGCCATATTTCTCCTTGACAACGGGCGGCCGTCTGACAACTTCGACTGCGATATAACATATTATAATGACACCTTGTAAGATGTCGACTGTGATGTAAATGAACCAACCTTCTCCTGCTCCTTCACGTGGTGTCTGTCCAGCGTGGTGAGACGACTGATCCGGAACAAGATGGATAGTCTGTAGTCTGGCAGTTCTTGGATCGGATTCCTCAGTAAGTTCAGGTCTCGCAAGTTCCTCGCATTCTTGATGTGGTTGATCTCCACAATGTCGATGACCTGGAAGAGAAAAGCATCAGAAAAGTAGAAACATAACACACAGTAAATGTGCAAGAGACTCATCCCCGCCTCTTCAAAGATGTGAGCCGCCATTTTCCTTTTGTATTCTATTTTCCTGTGACAGCGAGGCCAGAATCTCCTCTGAGCAAATAAGTATTTTCAAGAGCTTTTTAAAGTAACATTAGCTCTCATACTACAAAACCCTCTAGAATTAAAAAAAATTACATTATTAGCTATCATTAACAACAAAACCCTCCAGAATCCCCAACCCCCAACTGAAAAAAAAAGAAATTTCAAAATATCATTGACAACATAAATACTTTCATTCTTTATTTCAACAAACTTCCCAGCTCCATTTCCAAGCTATGCAAAAGTTGGATATCTTAATTCTATCATTATTCCTGTTTCTCAAGTCTTTTGTCCCCGTTATCTGTTATATCTGTTCTAAAACAAACCGATCATCAACTCAAACAGATTTGGAAAGTCCCACAGAATTCTAGTCAAGCAAATTCTGTCTGCAGCTTTCTTACTTTGTGTTTTCTAAAAATGATTCATGAACAAATCCACCAAAAAAAATTATATTAAAGAGGAACTTTCTCTCTGTCATGGTATAAAGAGGTGCTCAAGTTGTACCGCAGCAGCAGTTATTCAGCCTCGTGTCTTCTCTTCAAACAAACATAAAGGTCCTCACTTAGAGAACGACAAATCACACAGCTGACAGTTAACAATAAAAAAAATCCCAAACTCTTACGATTTAAAGTTTCCAACAGCATCATTCCAAACTTACAGACAACATCTAAATGAACGCCGGTATTCTGTAATTGGAAACTACCACTGCAGAAACAACAGCAGAGAGAATAAGAAACTATCTTCAATCTACAAAGCTGCCAACCTCGTTGTCTTCCACATCGACAGATTCCAGTAGAACGTTGTGGTCTAGGCCAGACAAGCTCCTGATGGTGTTGCCAGACAGGTTCACTTCCTGGACAAGAAAAGAATCGACACATTACAGAGATAATTATAGCTATGAAAAAACAGATTAAGTTAATTTGTTTACAATTTTTGCTGCACCTTTCATGAAAGTTATGAACATTTCTAAATTTTGTTTTTACAGGGACAAGGTGGGCTTGAACTATCCACACAGAATTATCAGTCCACTGAGGGCAAGTTTATGGATTTCTTGTTGTGGAAACAGCTGAGCTGTGTTTGTGAAGACATACGCTCTTTGTTTTTCCCTACAACAGCACAACAACGAAACAAAAACAGTTAAGAGAGAAATTGATTTGTGCACAATTACTTGTGGACATAATTCAGCCACAATTACTTGTGGACATAATTCAGCCACAATTACTTGTGGACATAATTCAGCCACAGTTACTTGTGGACATAATTCAGCCACAAAATTAACAACAAAGACCAGGAAATTGCAGAAGCAGCTCAGTTTAAAAAAAAGGTAACCATTTCAATGATAAAAAGTTATATGATTTCAAGTCACATAACGATTTATGCACGTGACCCTTTCAGAAATGAAAAGAGATTTGTCTTACCCGCAGGTACTTCAAGGTCTCCAAGTTTTCGATCATTCTGATCTCATTGTTGCTCTGAGGAGGTAGACAAAGACGATTTGACAATGTAAGGTGTAGGAAACAACACAAGGTGCTCAGCATTTCAACATTCACAAAATTGCTCAAAATCAGTCTGTCATCTGTAACCATAAGGATGGTAACATATACTAGCTCTTAATATTTACCTTGTAGATGTTTACGACGTAATGCCAGTTATGTGCACAACTTTCTAAAGTAAGTGTAAGCCAAAACTCAGTTTCAGACAGATCAGTAGCCACTCAATTTAACTCACCCATTCTCTTCTCACATCCACTATGACCATTATTCATACTCCTATAAGATCATTTAAATATATCTGTGGCACTTCATGACTTGGGTAAAGGCATAAAGAAAAATTTAACCACGTCTTCTGGAATTTCACCACTGTCGTAGATAGGCTATTATTTCAGAGCTTTGTCGGTACCCAATTCTTCTAATGTGACATTCATTTCAACTGTAATATTATCTGGCCCCGTAGCTCTTCCATGATTCATTTTTATTAAAGGGACCTTACAATTTAACTTACCAGATTCAAATGCTGTATGGGCAAATCATTCAAATTCTGTATTTTCTTGATCTTGTTGTGTGAAATGCTCAGATGTTTTAATCTCTTGCATTTTTCTAATCCTTGAACTGCTGGAATTGTGTTGTCTTTATTCAGTTGAGGAAAGCAATACTTTTTAGTAGTTTACAAATTCAATTCAAAAGTTATAAGTCTTTGCTGACAAAAAACATTCCAAAAAACATTGCTGTTTGTCAATATCAAAGAAAAGGAACAATCAGAGAAAAAAGATCAAATGAACTCAACACATTCACTACAAAAGAAACGGGACAGTATATATCGATAAAAACCCGAAAACCTCAAAGAGTCTAAGCCAAACGGAGATGAAAAAATGTCAACATGCTTTGAAATCATACCTTTCTAGACATAGAGATTCAAACAACGAAATATTTTCATCAATTTCAGTGATTTTAATACATCATTTCTAAATATCAGTGCCCTCTTTAAAAGGCCATAATACTTGCTTCTCAATACCACTAATTTTGCCAGTTTGATATTTACAATAAGTAGCCTATAAAGTTTCAGTCCTTAATTTTTCCAAAGCAAACAGAACACAGACAAAAAGTAGCAGCATAAAGGATACTGTCAAGAACCAGCTTCTCTAAGTTTCGGTGAGCTGATAGGTCGCGCATTTCTTCAATTTTGTTCCATGACAAATCAACCGTTTGTAGATTTGCCGGTGGCTCAAAGTCCAAGAGAGTGGGAATTCTGTTGTGGGAAGCATCCAGGACGAGAAGAAACTTCAGTTTCCCGAGAGGAGACAAATCTGTTCACGGAACCAAAGGAAAAAAAGTCATAACTCAAATATTTCAAAGCGATCATAGAGTAGTTCATCAATGTAAAAGATGCAGAAAAACATTAAAGCATAGAGATGTAGAGGTACAGCTAAATTTTGCAAACAAATTAAGTCTGTTTTCTCGTTGACATAATTTCAAGCAAATGAAAACCCCACTTAATTATTAGCTACCTTTAAACATTACAAAAAGATTTTTTTTAAAAAGTTCTATTCTATAAAAACATCTATTAACCCAGCGTTGTATTTGCTGAGTACACTTTTTAAAATTTTCACTGCTTTTTTCTTTTTGATCTTTACCGAGATGTATTTAAAAAACAATACACCACCATTTTTTGATATTTTACAACCATCATACTTCAAAAATATCACAGAAAAAGTAAAAAAGTAACAATTCAAACCCAAAATGTTATTACAAGAAAACATTTCCACAAAAAAGCATCTTGCCTGTGATATCATTGTACGGGATCTCAACTTTCTGGAGGTGCTCGTACTCTGCAATCAGGCTGATGTCTGTCAAGGAAAATCCCTGAAAGCAAAGAGAATCATTGTGCCAGTATAAATCAGAGACTTACCCTGATGTCTTGTAGTTGTTATCTGTTGAACTTGAATCATCTCTTTTTTTAAAGTTTTAAATTATTTTGTATATCAAACAAATTTCCGTTAGTTTTCTTTCATAAGCGCCAATCTTGGTTTTTGTTTGTTTGCTTTGTTTTTGGGTTTGTTTGTTTTTTCTTCTTTTTTTGGGAGGGGGAGGGGGGGGGGGGGGGGGAAGGGAGAGAGTGAAAAGTGGTCACTCTGGAAAAACTACAGATAATAACTAAATACATCATACGTTATTTCACAACACTGATAATCAAAATTCTCAATTTTCATGAGAATATTCCAATAATTGATTCACAGTTGAAATAGGTAAACAAAAATACTCAGCAGTTAAGAGAGTTAAGTACTGAGAGTTTATAATACAACAAACTATCGCTAGCTCTAAAAAAAAAAGTAGTGCACCTCCATTTCAGCAAAACCAGCAAAAATAATATTTTCATTGCTTTACAAAGTGCCGACCCCCTTCCTCTTCAAGCCACCAAGTCATCAAAGCATTACATGATACTTTTCTTTGGCTCCCTGGGAAAATACATCAAAATAACCTACCGGAATTGTGACATTGAGATAAACTTGACCGTCGCCAGTAGCAGATCTCCCAAGATTTGACAGACCTCTTGCAACTGTCTCTTCGTCCAGAACCCCATCAGGTGAAAGCTGAAAAATGAAACACAGAACGTTTAACAAATAACTTGCAATGTGTGTACCTTGTCTAAAGGAAGATGCACTTTCACTTTTGTTTTGTAGGAAATTATTTTTACTTAAGTAATCTAGATGAATATCATTCCCATATTGCTATAACTAACATTAGGTTCCAAGCTTCATGAAGTAAACCTATAAAGATATGGGCAGGGATTGTTTGAAGGCCTCAGAGAGAGAGAGAGAGAGAGAGAGAGAGAGAGAGAGAGAGAGAGAGAGAGAGAGAGAGAGACAGAGACAGAGAGAGAGAGGGGGGAGAGAGGGAGAGGGAAGGAGAGAGAGAGAGAGATCTAGAGAGAGAGGGGGGGAGGGAGGGAGAGAGAGAGAGAGAGAGAGAGAGAGAGAGAGAGAGAGAGAGAGAGAGAGAGAGAGAGAGAGAGAGAGAGACAGAGAGAGGGGGGAGGGAGAGAGAGAGAGAGAGAGAGAGAGAGGTAGAGAAAGAGAGAGAGAGAGCGAGAGAGGGGGGCCCGCGTGGACATTGACACACGTATATTAATATATAAGTATTTTAAGTTTTAATACTAGATCTATAGTATACACTTCATAATAGTGCATACATGAGTTGTATTCACTTCTATTCTGTACAAAAAGCAATAAAACAGCATTCAGTCAAGGAAGGGGAAAATGCATTAAAAAACACAAAAAGAAATAAAACAAAAAACAAAACAACAACAACCTCAACACCCTCATCGTCTGCCTCCTCTTCTCCACCATCAACAGCATCGTCCTTCGGTAAATCAGGCTTCTCAGTGTCTAATATCTCATCGTTTTGTAATTCCCCGACATCATCATCAAGTTTAAGAATATCAGTTTCTGGATCCATCAAGGCAGCCTCCGAATCCATTTGAGCATAGTTTTCCTCCGTATACGGCGAGTTAAGTCTTGGGTCCATCATGAACCACCATGAATAAACGGTGCCATGACAACTTAGTGGACAACTTAGTGCAGGGGTGAATCACACTTCCGGTATCAGGTATTTTGAGGTTTCATGAAAATTCAAAACATTAGATATTATATGGCAAATTAAAAATTTTGAGTTTTTGCGTTACAGAGGATCAAAATTACAAGCATAATACAAAAAATAAATTAAAAACATCTTTTTACTGCGAGCATTTACTTCCTTGACATTATATTGCCGAGTTGATACACCAGTTCACTTTAATCTAAAAATAAGATATTTTGAAAAAAATGTTTTTATTTGGATTTGAAGATCTGGAGGGACTTGTAAAATACTATTAAAAACAGATAATTTCTAGAAACTTGTAAATTTGTATAAAATTTTGTTATTATATAATGTGGAAAAGCTCTACCTGATCTAGCCCTACATTATGCAACAATTTACCTGGCAAAGTTTCACAACACATGTTTCAAGATGGCAGCGCTCATCATTCGACCTTTCCTGGAGACCTCGAAAATGTCAACAAAATCCCCCTTTTTGCTAAAATGTGCAAAGCAAATTGTTGCATCTCAGGGAAGGTACTTTTCAATCTCTACTAGACTACTTGCAGCCCCTCCGGCAGCAGGGAAGAAGTCGTTTTCGCGTGAGAAGCCGCATTTGAACATCGGTACGATAGGTCATGTGGACCATGGGAAAACAACTTTAACTGCTGCAATCACAAAGGTGCTTTCGGGACAGGACAAAGCGTCGTTCAAGGAATACGCTGATATTGATAATGCCCCTGAGGAGAGAAAAAGAGGCATCACCATCAATGCTGCTACAGTGGAGTACGAGACAGAGACAAGGCATTATGGGCATGTTGACTGTCCAGGCCATGCAGATTACATCAAAAACATGATTACGGGAACTACTCAAATGGATGGTGCTATATTAGTAGTAGCTGCCACTGATGGTACCATGCCCCAGACAAGAGAACATCTTTTGCTGTCCAAGCAGATTGGTTTGAAAAGACTTGTGGTTTTTGTTAACAAAGCAGATGCTGCTGATACAGAAATGCAAGAGTTAGTGGAAATGGAAGTCAGGGAGCTTTTGACAGAGTTCGGCTTCGATGGAGATGAAACGCCTATCATAATAGGATCGGCACTGAAGGCTCTTGAAGAGACTGACCCAGAGATTGGTGAACAGAAAGTGAAAGAATTGTTGGATGCAGTTGACAATTACATTGAATCTCCTGTGAGAGACCTGGACAAACCTTTTTTCATGCCCATTGACAGTTGCTTCAGCATACCTGGCAGAGGCACAGTCATCTCTGGCAAAGTTGAAAGAGGTGTAGTTAAGAAAGGGGATGAGTGTGAAATCATGGGCTATGACAGGAAATGGAAAACAAATGTGACTGGCATTGAGATGTTCAAGAAAAGTCTGGATAGAGGAGAGGCAGGCGATCAGCTCGGAGCCTTAATTCGTGGCGTGAAAAGAGACGAAATGCGTCGTGGCCTATGCATGGGCAAACCTGGAACAATGAAGATGCACAATCGGTTCGAGGCACAGATATATCTCCTCTCAAAGGTAAGTTTGTATCATTACGAATTCGACGGAATCGTTACGATTTTTATTCAGCTTTATGAAAATATGATCGTAATCTCTGATTCCGATATTTAAAATTTTGGCTACCCCAGCCCACTGCCCCAACCTTCCAAGGGGATAAAACTACCTCCCGGAAAGTCTGCGTCACTACATCACATTCAGCTGTTTAACATTAACATCCTTTTGGCCCTGAACTCTAGTTGTCCTTCTGTGCCACTTTGCTTGTTGTCTGCTTTCGTCTCCACTTTTGAAGCAGAAAGTGGAGAGGCGTGCAACAGTGCTTGCGGTATTGAAAGAGAGTTAAAGAAAGCTGTTTCTTTTCAATATGGCCGCTGCTACCATGGTAACCTTGGATTTAAAAAGATAATGTTATGTTGCATTTTATAGTATGTTTCCCTCTTGTACCTCTTTGTGATAATTTTAAAAAGTCCTCATAAACCAGAGGGGTTTGCTCATTGTACAGTAGCCTGTCCCACTGTCGTCAATACACGTCATACGACATGTGTTCAAAACTAAGTACCCGGTATCCCCATTGGGCTGTCTCGCACACTTCCTGTGTGTCTGTGATGAGATTGGGCTTTGTTATGACAGTTATTTATGCTGGATATTGAGAAACTCAGCCATCTGTCATTTGAGAACGTCCCCATTTTTATTTTAAAAACTTAAAACATATATATATATAAAAAAATAATATTTGTAATGTGCAGCTATGATTTAGAATGAATTTCATGTTTAGTTTTATTTGCTTTTGTTCCTGAACTTAATGCTGGTGTGGACTGTCATTAGGTAATCAGTCAGCTGCAACCTCCTGTGAACCTCATTTTCTGTGGCTGAGGCATCTGTTTGAGTTGGAAAAATAGTTTTCGCTACTTGTTATTGTTTTTTTTGGGGTTATTTCAGTTTCAAAATGTTGTCAGCTTTGCAAGTGTTGTTTCATGACAACGAAAAATTATGTGAGGCTTGGTATCTGATCTTTCTTTCTCATCAAACCTGAAGAGTAGATTCTACACCTGCTGAATTGAGCAATTTTGCACTGACTCTCGAATGAAGAGTTGGAGAGTTGTCAAGGTCTACAATCTTTACTCAAATCCACCTTTATCTTCACAAATTCATTTATTGTAGCATGTTGCAATATAAAACGGAGAGCTGCCAAGGTATCCTCACTTGAATGAATTTTGGTTGTTTCTTCTGTTCTTTTCCCACCCAGGATGAGGGAGGCCGGAACAAACCTGTGACCCCTTTCTCCCAGGTCATCACGTTCTGCAACACGTGGAACCAGCCTGCGCTGCTGGAGATCCCGGACAAAGATCTGTTGATGCCCGGGGAGGACGGCAAGCTTGTGTTCAACATGTTCAAGAAGATGGTCATGGAGAAGAACCAGCGGTTCACCGTGCGAGACGGTCACACGACCTTAGGGTACGGAGTCATCAGCGAGATCTTGCCCGACAGAGACCCCGACGAGCTTGAGAACACAAGGAAAGAGATCAAGAAACAGAAGAGGGCGTCGGACGACCAGCAGTACTGATTCCTTTGTCTAGGGAGGGGTTGGATGGTTCGGAGAGACTGTGTGAATCTTGTCACTGTGGATACAAGGAATTAAGACTGAAGTGTGATATATGGTTATGTTTTAGTACCGGCTTATGAAAGTGGTTTATTGTTTGTTTGTTACGTGATATTTGTGGAGAGACTGGTGTTTCAAGAAACTTGGAATGTGAGTGAAGAGTAATTTATCATGTTGTGTTCCAGTTGCTGCCATGAGAAGTTTTGATCTTCTGGGGTAATATTTCTACTTTTGTTTTTAGTTTCCATGCTTTTAGCAACGCTGTTTTGCAGTGATTTAGTATCTACAACATTGTTTGGCTTAATTGAGTGCTGACGTCCTCAAATTTAAAATGGCATATTGCATATGAGAGTAATCTCAAGTGTGAGTTGCCCAGTACCAGCAGCAAAGTGTGGAGTGTCAACTTGGCCAACGTTCTTGTTTCTTAATTTTTTTTTTTTGTTGTATGTGGAATTTGATATTTTACTCTCTGTGATGGATAAATAGATATCCTTTAGAATATGTGGCAAGGCTGTCTTCTACTCAATTGCTTAAAAGTAGTAAAAAAAATTACTTATAGATCTAGTACAGTGTATGTTACTGAGTAGAGAACCGTCATGGTCACTTTTCCAAGACTATTTCCTCTTTAAATTTTATTACTCGTCACAAGCAATGGTTTGTAGTTTCGATCTCAGTCTGCCTATTTTGGATTGAGTTGCTTATTACTGAGTACAGTACAAGTCTGCTTTCCCACTGTTTATGACGCTTAGTCTGTTATTCCACCGATTTACTGCTCCTAGTGCTAGTTCCTGTGCGGTATCACTAATTTGCCGCCCAAATTTTCATAACAACTTGTGTGACGTGAGACCCCTGTCCACTGGTGTAAATTGTTGTAGTGGACAAGAATTAAAAACACCAGAAGCTTGAAGGTTCTTGTCTGATAGTTGAGTTGTAATGGTAATTGGTGATATAATATGACTTGATTTAAAGGACTTAGGTGATATATCATCAGTTTGGCTTGTTTGACAATCACACACTGTAAAAAGTGAACTGGGACGTAGACAGTTTTGTCTTTATTGGTTTTTATTTTGCCTTCACTCGCTGAAAGATGAATCTGTGATGCAGTGAGATTGTTTTCTGCAAGCTCACGTAGCTTGTATAGAAAAGTTTTTGAGCATTCATTCATGATCATGGTGGATTTAGAGCGGTATTTTTTTTAACATGATGAAAAAAAATATTTTCTTTCCATTTCCTGCAGTGGAAACCACATACCATTTTATTGTTCGAAAGACTTTTTGATTCTACTCTATTTCAATTATGCGTTAGTTATTGAATATTTGGTGCTAACTCGACTAACTGGATGGAAACTTTTTTTTTTTCAATTTTTAGAAAATGCTCTCGTTTTGTCTCAATAAATCGTATTCCTTGGGGGCTGAATAATTCAGGATCCTCAAAGAAACCTTACATTTCATTACAAAATGAATAATTAGAGAGAATATGCATCAAATACCGTTCATGTTGTGCCAATGTTGCGGATAGACCAGTAGCTCCTTTTGCCCGAGTAGCTTGAGAAGATGTGAGCTGTACAGATACAGATGTGTGTGTGTGTGTGTGTGTGGAGGAAAGTGTACATTTTCTCTTCCTGAAGAAACTGTTAGTTGTAGCCTACACTTTTGCCCTGCTCAGTGCAACACCCATCAACCATTACGAGAAAGTGAAAGACACTGAATGTGACTTGCCCACTATGGCATGGCTATTTCATTTTCAATGCCATATGTAGGCTACATGCCTTTTGGGGGATTTTTTCGACACAGGCTCATAGAAATACATTTGATGACAGTCAACACTTCTACTTCTGCTCTGTCCAAAAAGGTCTTCTCTATTGCTATCTTTGGAAAATTGATGTACATGTACTAGCGCAGGGAAAAGAATTATGTAGCCTAGCAGTAACCTTTCTATGTTCGACTTTGAGAAGTTCATCGAACCTGTCCTGCAAAATGTTTTGTCTTTCAGGTTTTGTATAGCCTCAGACTCAAACTTCATCATCCTTCATCTAATCAAGCACTTGTGTACTGTGTGTGAATGGCTGACTTAAGTTATCGAGGAAATGTGTTCATTGTCTGGTTTTCAGTTTCTGAAAGTTCTTGGAACATCAAATAAATCTGTTCTTTTTTAGCATAAACAAGTCTAAATTTATTATTTTTGTGCTTTGTCGCTTTGTGTTGTATGTTGGTGTTTGGCGGGTGCTCTGGTGTGGTTTGCTTCATCTTTCCTATCAAACATCTATCGTCCTTATCTCCCCTTCTTCTTTTTTATGTTTGTTACTCTCTTGTAACACCTCTAATCTTCTGGCGCTCATATGACCTTATGCAGTTGCGAGCATCGTAAAACCTCTACTAAAACTTAAAAAAACATATTTTATATATATATCATGAAGTTGTAATGCTGTGATTAGTATGAATTGTCTCAACTGTCCCCGAGTGTCTTCGACATATTTGATCAACCATAAATCTATTGCTCTAGTGTCATGGCCGTCAAGTCCTACGTAAGCTGTTACACTGTTACTGTATTTGGGATCTGTCCCTCCACTTTCTCGATAAGAAAAATCAGCCTGTTTCAACACAGAAGAGTTCTACTTTCTCAAACTCCAAATCTGGAGAAAGAAAGGAGTGTGAACCAATAAAAAGATGAAGATGTGTGTTGTCTTCATTCTCAACTTCTGTCAGTGCTCAAGATCATGAAGATGGCCTCTGATCTGGGAATTGACCTTTTGCTTTTGATAACCAGACACTTTTAAAATTCCTGTTTTTACAACAGGAGTCTGGGGAGTCATTTGCAATGACATAACAGTACAGGCATGGTCACAAAATGAAATAGTGAGGATAAATTTTAATTCTTGTAGGCTCGTATTAGAATCTACAGAACATTCTTCTGTTTGAATTTTGGTCCTTTAAAATTGATATCCTCACAATTTCCGTTGCGACTATACCACCATTATAATAAAGGAAGTCATACTAAGACTAAGGGCAGTGAGAAAACCTCCCCACTATTTTCTACACCATCCACATTTTATCTTCATCAACCCTACTATTTTCTTACATCATCCCAACATTTTTATACTTCATCCCCACTATTTTCTGCTACATCCGCACTTTTTTCTACATCATCCCCACTTTTTTCTACATCATCCACTATTTTTTTACATCATCCCCACTTTTTTTTCTACATTTACCACATTTTTTTCTACATCAACCACATTCTTTTCTACATTATTCCCACTTTTTATTTACATCAACTACATTTTTTTCCACATCATCACCACTATTTTTACATCTAACACACTTTTTTCCACATTATCCCCACTTTTTCTACATCAACCATACTTGTTTATACATCATCCCTACTTTTTTTTCTACATAGACCACACTTTTTCTTACATCAACACCACTTTTTTCCTAGATCAACCACACTTTTTTCTACATGAACCACATTTTTTTCTACATCATCCTCACTTTTTTTTTCAACATTTACCACATTTGTTCCTACATTCTACAGTTATTTCTGCACAAGACACAGTTTTTCTTACATTATCCCAAATATTTTCTACATCATCCCCAGCTTTTTCAACATCATCCCCACTTATTTCTACATCAACCACACTATTTTCTGCATCATCGCCACTATTTTCAACATCACTCCCAGTATTGCCAAAATCACTAGCACTATTTTTTACATCATCACCACTTTTTTTTAGATCATCCACACTATTTTCCACATCATCACCACTGTTTTCCACATCATCACCACTATTTTCAACATCATCCCCACTTTTTTCAACATCAACAACACTTGTTTATACATTATCCAAACTTTTTCTACATCATCCCAACTTTTTTTAACTTACATTTTCTCGCTTTTTTTTGCATAAGCCAAACTTTTTCTACATCATCCCCACTATTTTGTACATCAACCACACTTTTTTCTACATCATCAACACTATTTTCTTCATTATCCCCACTATTTTCTACATCATCCCCACTATTTTCTACATCATCCCCACTATTTTCTACATCATCCCCACTATTTTCTACATCATCCCCACTATTTTCTACATCACCCCCACTATTTTCTACATCATCCCCACTATTTTCTACATCATCCCCACTATTTTCTACATCATCCCCACTATTTTCTACATCATCCCCACTATTTTCTACACCCGCCCCACTATTTTCTACATCATCCCCACATATTAAAGCTTGTTCATTTGTTTTGCTTTCAAAGAAAAAATTACCCGCCCATCTTCAATAGAAGTGGAGATATTTTGGATTGAAGGAGGTGGGGGTCACCTGGTTTATGAGGTAAAATTAGCGAGAAAATGGCCGCCAAACTTGGTAAATTCCAAAGCTGGAGAGTCCATGGAAACTGTAAATTTTATATTTTTGTGCCTTTAATTAACGTTTTCTGTGAAATTCTCAAAGAATGTGTTTGTAAATTGACATAAAAGGTGTTGAGCCAAAAAACAAAAATTTGATAAAAATTGCTAAGCAGGGAGAAAACTGCTGTTTTCTTCGATTTCATTATTTTGACGAGAGCCTGATTCCACCACGCTGCCTCACATTTTGCTTCTACATCATCCATACTTTTTTTCAACATTTACCACGTTTGTTCCTACACTCTACAGTTATTTCTACATAAGCCACAGTTTTTCTTACATTATCCCAAGTATTTTCTACATCAACTACATTTTTTCTACATCAAACCACACTTTTTTTTACATCATACCCACTTTTTTCTACATCATCCCCACTTTTTTTCTACATCATTCACACATTTTTCTACATCATCCCCAGCTTTTTCAACATCATCCCCACTTATTTCTACATCAACCACACTATTTCCAACATCACTCCCAGTATTGCCAAAATCACTAGCACTATTTTTTACATCATCCCCACTTTGTTTTAGATCATCCAAACTATTTTCCACATCATCACCACTGTTTTCCACATCATCCCCACTATTTTCCACATCATACTCACTTTTTTTACATCATCCCAACTATTTTCTACATCACCCCCACTATTTTCTACATATTAATCCACACTTTTTCTTACATTACCCCAATTATTTTCTACTTTAACCACACTTTTTTTTATACCATATCTCCCCTTTTTTTTATACATTATCCCCACTATTTTCTCACTGTACATCTCCCCAAATTTTTTCTACATCAGCCAAACTTTTTTTTCTGCATAGTCCCCACTTTTCATTTACATCATCCCCACTTTGTTCTAGATCATCCCACATTATTTTCCACATCATCCCCACTATTTTCTACATCTACCACAGTTTTTACTACATCATCCCAACTTTTTCCCCACATCAACCACACTTATTTCAACATCATCCACTATATTTTCTACATAATCCCTAGGTTTTTTTTTACATCATTCGCACTAATTTCTACATGATCCCCCTTTTTCTACATAAACCAAACTTGTTCTTTCATCATCCTCACTATTTTCAACATCACCGCCAGTATATCCAAAATCGCTTACACTATTTTCTACATTATTCCCACTATTTTCTAACTGTGCATCACCCCTACTTTTTTCTACATCATCCCCACTATTTTCTACATCATCCCCACTATTTTCTACATAATCCCCACTATTTATTTACATCATTCCCATTTCTTTCTAGATCATCCACACTAATTTCTACATCAACCACACTTGTTTATACATCATCCTTACTTTTTTTTATATATATATCAGACAAACTTTTTTCTTAATCATCAACACTTTTTCTACATAAGCCACACTTATTTCTACATCATCCCCACTATTTTTTACATAAAATAATAATGGATTGCATTTATATAGCGCATATCCACTTATGCAATGCTCTATGCGCTTAACGTGATACATATAATGGATTTACAAATCAATTTTAAAGGTACATAGTGTTACATACTCATGCAAACACATATTCACTCATGCACGCACCACACACACATACATACTCACATGCACACATACG
>NW_004798611.1:60645-64941 GCF_000002075.1 Aplysia californica | reverse complement strand
GCAATAATCAATCCTTGACAATATAAGTGATGTTATTAAAGTTTTGGTGACACCAACAGATAGATATTTTCTAATGCTCCCTATTATCCAAACTTTTTTCTACTTAAGCCACACTTTTTCTTACATCATCATCATTATTTTTTAAATCATCCACACTATTTTCCACATCACCCCCAGTATTCTTAACATCACTTACACTATTTTCTACATTATCGCCTCTATTTTCTAACTGTACATCACCCCCACTTTTTTCTGCATCATTCCCACTATTTTCAACATAACTCCCAGCACATGTATTGTCAACATCACTTGCACTGTTTTCCACATTATCCCCACTGTATTCTACATCTACCACACTTTTTTCAACATCATTCAAACTTTTTTCCTACATCATCAACACCTTTTCTTACATTATCCCAACTATTTTCTACATTAATCACACTTTTTCTTTATCATCCACACTATTTTATACATCAACAACACTTTTTCCTACATTATCCATACTGTTTTCTATATCATCCCCACTATTTTCAAAATCACCCCCAGTATTGTCAAAATCACTTGCACTACTTTCTACATCATCCCCACTTTTTTCTGCATCATCCCCACAATTTATTTACATCATCCCCACTTTGTTCTAGATCATCCACACTTTTTCCTACATCATTCTCACTTTTTTCTACATAAGCCACACATTTTCTTACATCATCAACACTATTTTCTACATCATCCCCACTTTTTTCTGCATTATTCCCACTATTTTCTACTTCTACCACACTTTTTACTACATCATCCCAACTTTTTTCCTGCATCAACCACACTCATTTCTACATCATCCACTATATTTTCTACATAATCCCTAGTATTTTTTTTACATCATTCGCACTATTTTCAACATCACCCCCAGTATTGTCAAAATCATTTACACTATTTTCTACATCATCCCCACTATTTTCTACATCATCCCCACTATTTTCTACATCATCCCCACTATTTTCTACATCATCCCCACTATTTTCTACACCATCCAAACTATTTTCTATATCATCCCCACTATTTTTTACATCATCCCCACTTTTTTCTACATCATCCCAACTATTTTCTACATCATCCCCACTATTTTCTACATCATCCCCACTCTTTTGTACATCATCCCAACTATTTTTTACATCATTCCCACTATTTTCTACATCATCCCCACTATTTTTTACATCATCCCCACTATTTTCTACATCATCCCCACTTTTTTTTACATCATCCCCACTATTTTCTACATCATCCACACTATTTTCTACATCATCCCCTTTTTTCTACACAAGCCAAACTTTTTCTACATCATCCCAACTTTTTTCCTACATCAACCACACTTTTTTCTTGCTCATCCACACTATTTTCTACATCATCCACACTTTTTTTACTACATAATTTCCTTTTTTTTTAACATCTTCCCCACTATTTTCTACATCGATTCCCATTTTTTCTACATCAACCACACTTGTTTATACATTATCCAAACCTTTTCTACATAAGCCACACTTTTTCTTCCATCATCCCCACTATTTTGTACATCATCCCAACAATTTTCTACATCAATCCCCATTTTTTCTAAATGAACCACACTTTTTTCTGCATCTTCCCCTACTTTTTTCTACATCGCTCTACTATTTTTACTTACATCTTCTCCCCTTTTTTTTGCATAAGCCACACTTCTTTTTTCATCATCCTGACTTTTTTTTACATTATCCCAACTATTTTCTACATCATCCAAACTTTTTTCCTACATCAACCACATAATTTTCTACATCATCCCCACTTTTTCTACTTCAACCACACTTTTTTCCAAATTATCCCAACTATTTTCTACATCAACCACATTTTATTCTAGATCATCCTTACTATTTTCCACATCATCCCCACTATTTTCTTCATTATCCCCACTATTTTCTACATCTACCACACTTTTTACTACATAATCCCAACTTTTTTCCTACATCAACCACACTTTTTTCTACATCATTTCCTTTATTTTTTTTTACATCAACCACACTTTTTTCCTACATCATCCCTACTTTTGTCTACATAACCCCCACTATTTTCTACATCATCTCGACTATTTTCTAAATCAACAACACTTTTTCATTCGTCATCCTCACTATTTTGAACATCACCCTTAATATTGTCAAATACACTTACACCATTTTCTACATTATCCCCACACTATTTTCTAACTGTACATCATCCAAACTTTTTTCTGAATCATCTCCACTTTGTTGTACATAAGCCACACTATTTTACACATCATCCCCCACTTTTTTCTACATAAGCCACAGTTTTTCTTACCTTATCCCAACTTTTTTTTACATTATCCAAACTTTATCTTCATAAGTCACACATTTTCTTATATCATCATCAATGTTTTCCACACCATTGCAACTATTTTCTACATCAATCACACTATTTTCTACATCATCCCTACTTTTGTCTACATAACCCCCACTATTTTCTACATCATCTCGACTATTTTCTAAATCAACAGCACTTTTTTAACATCATCCCTATTTTTTTTCTACAGAAGCCACACTTTTTCTTACATTATTCCAACTATTTTTTACATCAACCACACTTTTTACTACATCATCCCAACTTATTTCCTACATCAACCACACTTTTTCTACATTATCCAAACCTTTTCTGCATCATCAAAACATTTTTCTATATCCACCACACTTTTTTCAACATCAACACAACTTTTCTGTACATAAGACACACTTTTCGTAACTTTATCCCAACTATTTTCTACATAAACCACACTTTTTTCAATATAAGCCACACATTTTCTTACATCATCCCCACTTTTTTTCTACATTTACCACACTTGTTCCTACGTCATCCACAGTTTTTTCTACATCAACCACATTTTTTTCTACATTTTCCCCATTTTTTTTTTCTACATCAACCACACTTTTTTCTACATCATCCCCACTATTTTCTACATCATCCCCACTATTTTCTACATCATCCCCATATTTTCTACATAAGCCACACTTTAAAAAAAAATTATCCAAACTTTTTTCCTACTTCAACCACACTTTTTTCTCGCTGATCCACACTATTTACTACATCATCCACACTTTTTCTACGACATAATTTCCTCCTTTTTATTTTCTATATAACCGCCATTGTTTTCTACATCATCCACACTATTTTCTACATCATCCACACTATTTTCTACATCATCCCCACTATTTTCTACATCATCCCCACTATTTTCTACATCATCCCCATATTTTCTACATAAGCCACACTTTAAAAAAAAATTATCCAAACTTTTTTCCTACTTCAACCACACTTTTTTCTCGCTGATCCACACTATTTACTACATCATCCACACTTTTTCTACGACATAATTTCCTCCTTTTTATTTTCTATATAACCGCCATTGTTTTCTACATCATCCACACTATTTTCTACATCATCCACACTATTTTCTACATCAACCACACTTTTTTCTACATCATCCACACTTTTGTTCTACATAATTTCCTTCTTTTTTTTTTACATCTTCCCCACTATTTTCTACATCGATTCCCATTTTTTCTACATCAACCACAAATTTTTCTAGCTGATCCCCACTATTTTCTACATCATCCCCACTATTTTCTACATAAGCCACACTTTTTCTTACATCATTCCACACTATTTTCTACATAAGCCACACTTTTTCTTACATCATTCCACACTATTTTCTACATCAACCACACTTTTTCTTACATCATCCCCACTATTTTCTACATAAGCCACACTTTTTCTTACATCATTCCACACTATTTTCTACATCATCCCCACTATTTTCTACATAAGCCACACTTTTTCTTACATCATTCCACACTATTTTCTACATCAACCACACTTTTTCTTACATCATCCCCACTATTTTCTACATAAGCCACACTTTTTCTTACATCATCCCCACTATTTTCTACATCAAACACACTTTTTTCAAAATCATCCCAACTTTTTTCCTATATCAACCACATTTTTTTTTTAGCTCATCCACACTATTTCCTACATCATCACCAATTTTTTCTACATTATTTCCTTTTTTTAAAACAACTTTTTCCTACATCATCCATACTATTTTCTACATCATACCCACTATTTTCAAAATCACCCCCAGTATTGTCAAATAAACTTGCACTACTTTCTACATCATCCCTACTTTTGTCTACATCATCCCCACTATTTTCTACATCATCTCGACTATTTTCTAAATCAACAGCACTTTTTTAACATCAT